>NW_020653467.1:681241-722291 GCF_003589595.1 Hyposmocoma kahamanoa
TAACTCATAAATTTTAAGGAAATTAATACGTTAAGTTGTGATGGGTGGTACATTGATTTTGTGACGGGAAAAGTTACAATGAATACACAGAATTAATAAAAAAAATTACACTGTTTATTATGAGATCCATCATTAGTAAGCAAAATTTTATAATTTTTGTCGTATTAAATGACATTTTAACATAAAAAAAACAGAATGGGCATTGTTCACAACTTTTGACCTATACATATTAAATTTTTTTTCGAAAATATAGACTTTTAAGACACTAATTTCAATATTTTACCATTTCCTAGCTTATTTGCCTTGTTATGATTTTTGAAAATTTTGCAAGTTATTTATTTGGTGACGTCATCAAAGGCTCTATAAATGTTAACCTTTGCACTAGAGAACATTTAAAAAAGTAAACTGGCATCTCTCAAAATGTCAAAAACGAAATTGTAACTTATAGATATAACAAAGTAGTCCAGTAATTTAAAAAAAAATAATTGAATATCAATTCAATAAAAATTTAATTAATACAGTGAATAGCGACACCTCTCGCCAGGACTGGTAGCTGTAAAGGTACTAACTGGGTGATAAATCTGTCATAGATTTCTCATAGATAGCGCTACGACTAAAAAGTCGTTGAAAGACTAAGTACAAAGACACGACGCAAGCACATAGAAAAATTCGTGAGGTCCGTTGGTTCGTTCCGTGGCTTAGTTGGTATAGCGTCTGGCGCGGTATGCAAGAAGACGTCGGTTCGAATCCGACCGGATCGAAGGAATTTTTCTGAGTGTTTTTTCTGAGTGTTCGATCTTTGTATTAATAATTTATTAATATTATTAAAAGCTGAATCCCATAAATTGCCACAAGTCGAAAATGTAATGATTATGGAATACATTTACTTATAATAAGCTTAATGTAGCAGAAATAAGAAGAGTAAAAACTTTCAAATGTTGAAATATCTATATAGATTTAAAACTAAATAGCTGTTACGTTGGCCGGAAAAATGGAGCAAAGTAGTCACCACTTGGTACCCACATGATGGAAATTGTAATAGAGGGTGTCAACATCAAAGTTGGGAGGATGAGCTGAAGCTAACTGCAGGCCCATGTTGAAGAAGAGTAGCTCTTGATAGAACACTGGAAAGGTGTGGATGAGGCCTATGCCAAGAGACACACTGAGTTAAGAGATACTTACAATGTAAAAATTTAAAATGCAATGTAAAATTATTTATAATTCGGCTTAAAAAGGCTATGAAGTAAGATGAAAGCTATAGTGAAATGAAAACTTTATACAGCTTCTGCGTAATTAGATGAGAACCTTGTATGGTAGTGATCTTATATTAAAATGAATATTATGAATGTGATCAAATGCGTCATTGATTTGATAAAATTGGTTAAACATTTCTACTCATTCGTCTTTAAAAAAATCCCATTGGCCAGACCAATCTGACCAACGAGAAACACTGGTTAAATGTATCTCATGAGTGAGTAGTGATCTTATGTCAGTTCTGACAATTTCAAGTGATATTTGCAATAAGTGAGAAATAAAGTATTATTAATTAATAAGTATTTTATTTACTCCATGTTCTAAATAATAATTTACTTGAATCACACTTTTTTACCTTTCGACTGTTAACCAACAACACTTTTTGTAAATATTCAACATTATAAAGCTGTCATTTAATGAAAAAATAGTAGTCGTGTAAGAGAAAAACTGTGCGATATTGATAAATTTCACATACTATTACAATATAAATAAGATTTTTCAATTATGAAACTGACACTGGCGATGATTTCCATAACTTTTATATTTTTTTTATAAAACTTGCTGGCAAAACAGCAGTTCAAAAAATGGCAACCAAGTTCTCTTTGGCAAAAAGGTGTGCATTGATTTTAATTTCATAATCATGACATTAATCCACATCAAGAAAAATGTGCTAATATTAGAATTATTATTTATTAAGAATTCAGTCATTTCAGTCACTCTTTATTAAAGAAAAATTGCATGCAAATATGCATAATATGGCACATATTTGAAGTTGAGTGTTGTTTATGCAGTGAAAATTTCAACATCGAAATCATTTCAACATTTGAATAACTTACTTTAAGGCAGGTTTTTAATTTCTTTTGAATTAGAAGCGCAAATTAGATTTTCTTTTAATTACCTAAATTTTCTATACTGATCAAAATCCTTATTGCAAGTTTATTCTGAAAATTCAAGTTGATCACTTATCCTTTATACGTAATCAATTTGTTTTGTTTTAAACAAAGTTACAATAACACACTAATATTGTTTAGACAATCAGAGATAGACCTTAGGTTTTATGAATATCTATCTAGTAATGTTTTCTACTTTTTAACACTGTTTTTGCCTTGTCCATAGTAAAGTTCATTCTTCCATTTTGGATGTAGAACCAAACAGAAGAAGTAGCTGTTGAAGAAACTTCTCGAGAAGAAAGTGTTTCAGCACTTGTCCTAGCACTTGTTGTTTCCCTTATTCTATAATTTGTACTCTTTGTCAACTATTTTTACTTCACACTGTTTTGCACCGTATGTCTAAAAAGTAGATTGGATACTTCTTAATGCAACCAACAAGATTTTTGTTATTAGAATGTTTCATACAAGAATAATGATATAAGTAAATAAACTTTACAAGCAATGTGCAAGTCTGAGACGTATTGGAGACTACTCAAACTCTCCACGTTTTCTTTTTTTGCTGTTACGCTGGTACTTTGTTGGAATAGCAGTTTTTGTTATTATTAGTTTTATATAGTATACAATAGGTAAATTTACAATCATACAATTCAAACTGTTGAATTCATACCTCATTTAATATATATTGCGCCGCTTGACTGTGCGTTTGAGTTTTTGCTCATATTTCAAAATTTTCACTTTGATACAGTTCACCAAATCTCCGGTCGGCTACAAAACTAATACATAATTATTACCTCGGAAATTTCACAGTAGTACTAACAGTGAAAAGAAAGACAAAGTGTTGTTTTATACAGGTTTATCAACTTATTTCAAAGTGTTCTTCACAACAATAAATTAGTGTAAACTTTGAAGTATCTCACGTTTACTTTACGACACCATTCTCGTAGGTATGAACAAAGCACTTTTTGTACTCCATAGCTGTTATATTTGACATTTTGTTGTATTCCATAGCTGTGTTATATTTGGTATTTTGTCTCCTGACTTTGTCGACGTTTATATTTTTATGCAGAAGAGATCCGAAAACAGTGGAATTTCAAAAAAAATCTAAAAGTATTTCATTCTGAAAATGCATGCATAGTTTTCTGTGTAGAGAGAGGTTTAATACTTCGCATAAAAAATTGTCCTCGGCACCGCTCACCCATGCCTGTTATTACTCAAGGACTAGTCGGAGCCTTCCGTTGTGGTAAAGGGAGCTGCAGACGTAAGAGTTTCAGTCGTGCCAAAGATACCTGGTTTGAGAATGCTAAAATATCATTAACTGTCATCTTTCAAGTAATGTATATGTTCTGTCAATCTTTTACTTATGAACAATTCAGGAAAGAAACAGCAACGGGAGAATTAGATTATGTTTTATCTACACAAACTATTGCGCAGTGGTATAATTGCTGCAGGGAAGTTATAACAATTTATGAATTAGAACATGAGGAGAACAAACAGAAAATAGGAGGCCCAAACAAAATAGTTCAAATAGACCAATTAAAGTTTGGTAGGTGTAAATATAATAGACGTAGACATATTGAAGGAAACTGGGTGATTTGTACGATAGATCATGATAGTGATGATTTACTCGTTAAAACAGCTTCTGATTCTGTCAAACGCAGGCTAGAGAATATATCTCCTAATGCACACGGGGTTCCCTCGATGTGGAAAGCAACATGGAATCATCCTTAACCCCAACAGTAGTCTCCCCCGATTAGATCCGGAAACTCTTGGGTACGAACGGACGTGAAAAGATATAAGACCTTCGTAAATCATCTTGTTAATGTCTTCAACCCATACGGATGATGCTGAAATCTAGAAATAGAGTTGGTGTCATCACAGATACTCATGCAGTTGTGTCTGCAGCTGCGACCCACTTCTCCACGCGAACTGTCAAGAGAAGTATCGAAAACAAACTTAAGAAAGGACCTAGGGCTCGATTTGATCTCTACAAGGCTTCTCCCCATGAGGCTGGGGGATTCATGTTAAACCATAGAGCATCCTTACCTCTCAAGTTTATTAGCAAAACTCACATGTTGCTTTATTGATTGATGAAGTAACCAGTATCAGATAAGATACAATGGAGATGGATGCGTAGTCCCTTATTACAACACACCCTGGAGCGCGCGCGTACTTGCCTATGTGGGGACCTAGACGCAAGATGCATCCTCTACTGTTCAACGACATTTGTGACAAGTACGGCGAGTATCACTAGACGGCGTTTACTATGTTTGTGATCGAAGGAACTTATCTAATAGTTATATCTCCTTAGAATGTCCCCTGAACGCGTGAGGAAGTCTAAGTGGATGCGACACTGAACACGTTCAGAGGACGCGGAAATAGTATTCGGCGGAATGTTGGGGATTCGACGTTCTGAGTGTCGTCTCACTAAAGAGGTCGTTGCTCCTACGATGCTTTTTTTTTTTTGCCTGGGGAAATCCTCCTAGGATACCTCTCCGCCGCGGGGGCAGCGGGAGGTTATACCGGACTTCTACCGGCTAAAACCCCACGGTGGCCTTCTCGGGTGCTGTAGTGGGAAGGATCCGGGATCGACTTTGCGCACCGGAACCCCCCCAGCACCTAGGAGGAGCTACGTCCTCCCCCTCCTCTCCTCACGACGAAGCGGGCCACACCGCCCCGTCGTCCTCCTCGCGGCTGCCTAACTTACTGGCGAACGAAGCCCCCGCTCCGATCGCCCGCAGCCGCGAAGGTACGCCGCCGCCGAGCGGGATCGGCCCTCTGCTCACGGCTGTTCCAGCCTCTCGCGCCACTTCTCGAACGCCCGTCGGCGCTCCTGCCACCACACTTCCGGCGGCGCAGCTTCTTCCGCCTGGCGGAGGCGCGTGTAAATACAGGACAGTCGCCGCGTCAAAGGATACGGTGCGGTATCCTCGTGCGATCCTTATGGCCATGCGGCGCTGCACGCCATTGAGCATGGTTCTGCAACGCCGGACGCCCGTCAGTCGGTGTGACCAGACGGGTGCCCCATACAGGGCCACGGATCGCACCACCCCACCGTATAAACGGCGAACTCCCTCGGAAGGGCCCCCCAGGTTGGGCAGCAACCGGTGCAATGCACCCGCCACCCTATCAATCCAGGGTACCAGGCGCCAGAAGTGCTCCTCGAAATCCCAGCGACCGTCCAAGATGAGGCCCAAGTTGGGTGTAAAGCTTGACGAACGAGATATCGTCAGCGCTAGTCGCGTGGGTCGTGCGCCAATATCTTCTGAGGGAACATCACCTAGGCCTCGCCTCATCGTCGTTCGCCTGACTCGCAGAACTTTGCGCGATCAGCTCCTGCAGGCTGCTCGTGTTCGTCGGGGAGCTACCACTGAGGGCATAGACCTACCCGCTCCACCACGTCGGTTTTACGTCAATGAGAGATTGACATTCACTAATCGGCAACTGTTCCAGCGAGCGCGGGAGATCGGTGGTAGGCTCAACTGGCGCTTTGTATGGACCAGAGATGGGCGTATATTCGCTCGCCGAAGCGCCTCTGCGGACTCCCCCCGTCAACGCATACGTACAGTGGCAGACGTTGTTGGGGTTTTTGGTCCGGATGCTGTTCGTTCTCCTTAAATCAGAAAAATGGTCCAGCAAATAAGAAATCATCGTTATTTTTTAACTTTACCGAACTTATATATGGATTTTACTTTTATGGCACTTTTATTTGCATGTATATAGCGTCTCACAGTATTTTATTATTTGTTATTCATTCAATTATTTTTACACATTTAGTACCAACACCAAAAAATTTGTTACTGTACATTTTTAACACAGTTTTATTGCTGCGTGGAACTTTGCATGGATGGTATATAATTGTTCATTGTCAACCCTATGTTGTATATGGTTCGTTTGGACCGGATCATATTTGGTTCACTGTTTTCGACTGGCGACATGTTACCCAGCTACGGTTCTACCTTATGCACGGGAAATACTTACAGTTGTTATTTTCTTATGTTATTCAATTTATTCGCAATGAAAATCTCGTTATTGGGCTTCTAAATGCTGGGTCTCTTGGCACACGCCATGACGAGTTCCATGCGGCCATGGGCCGTCATGCTTCTGATATTGTAGCTATAAATGAGACCTGGCTTAGAGTGGGCGAGGAGGGGCGTGCGCCATCTGTCCCTGGTTATAAGCTGCGACATATTCCACGGCCACAGACTGTGAGACGTGGGATTGGCGGCGGGTTAGGCTTTTATATCAAACGTGGTATTAATGCGCGCCTCTTACCTCATCCACCAGCACCGCCAAGTGTAGAACAGATGTGGCTAAGCGTAACAATAAATACAGTCAAACTAGCCATAGGAACTGCGTACCGTCCGCCGTGGCTGCCCTTGGATTCTTTTTTGGATGCCCTTACAGAAACAGTTTCGTCCTTTTCGTTGTTCGATCATGTATTGCTGGTTGGCGATTTTAACGTAAACATTTTGGATAATAACGACACTTCCACTAAGAGCCTTTTGAATTTTTTACACTGTTTAAATCTTGATCAGTATGTTAAACAGCCAACACACTATACTGATCATAGTGAAACATTGATCGACATTATGTGCTCGAGCACAAAAATCATTGACCTTTGTATTGATTACGTGCCAGATCTTGGCGGTCACGCATTTATTTCTGGTAAAATTAATATAAAAAAGAACAAAGTACCCCCAAAATATGTTGTATATCGTCCACTCGCTGACATTGACATTGATGCGTTCAACTCGGATGTGAATGCAATTAATTGGGATCGGTTGTTATCGGGTAACCTAAATGACATTGTTAATGGCTTCAATGATTATATTCATTTCTTATTTAATCGTTATGCGCCTGAGAAGAAGATTGTCTTAAGGGAGGGGATGCTCCCCTGGTTTACGCACAACGTTAGGGAAATGATGAGACTGCGTGATGAGGCACATCGTAGGTCTCGAGATACTGGGCTGGACACGCACAAAACGTACTACAAAAATCTCAAAAAACTTGTATTGTCCGCGATAAATACTGAGAAAGCCATGTATTTCCAGCAATGTATTACTACCAACGCTCATAAACCGCGAGACCTCTGGAAAAACATTAAAAAACACGTGGCCGATTTCAAGGCAAAAGATCGCGACATTCCCTCACAATTGAAAGACCCAGACAAAATAAACGCACATTTTCTTAATTTACCCTCCTGCAACATTGACAAAGACCATCTGAATTATTTTTCATCCCGTAGACACGGTTCCACGGTTTTCAAACTTCGCGTGGTTTCGGAGTTTACTGTGTCGAAGGCGATTCTCGCAATCAAAAGTAGTGCTTGTGGTGCAGACGATATTTCTAGAGACATGGTGTTGCTAACTCTCCCTCGAACTTTAGAGTTCGTCACGGCTCTGGTTAATAAATCCATCAAAACCGGTGAATTCCCAGACCTGTGGAAGATGGCAATAATTAGACCTATTCCAAAGATTAACACTCCCTCACAGTTCAAGGACTTACGACCTATAAGTATATTACCGTATATGTCAAAAATCGTAGAAAAGGTCGTATGTTGGCAACTAACGGAGTACCTTGAGGCCAACGGAATCTTGCCGTCAATACAATCGGGCTTCAGGAAGGGTCGTAGCACTGCCACCGCGCTGCTTGACGTAGTGGATGACATTTTGGCTGCGCGGGACGCTGGGGAGGGATCCATTCTTACCTTACTGGATTTCTCTCGTGCATTTGATACTGTGAATATCCAACTGTTGCTATCTAAACTCGTTTACTATGGGTTCGACTCTGATACTATCAAATGGTTCTCTAACTATCTCAGCGGGCGCAGGCAGCGGGTGGAAGTGCGCCGTGACGATGGCTCTTCTGTGCTCTCTGGTGATGTCGCCGTCACTAGAGGGGTACCTCAAGGATCCATTCTCGGACCAGTTCTATTTATTTTGTACACTGCAAATATTGTAGACTGCGTTAGGAACAGCAGGTGCCATCTGTATGCCGACGATCTACAAATTTACGTTTCGTTTAATCCTGTGGAGACACGGTGCGCGGTTAGTACTTTGAACGAGGATCTCACTAGAATTGCCCAATGGTCAGAGATGAATAATTTGGTGCTTAATCCATCAAAATCGAAGTTTATAATACTTGGTACAAGGCATCAAATTGAAAATATCACGTCTCGTGACCCACAAGTAGTTATAGCGGGTAGTTCTGTGGACCGAGTTTCGGTGGTCAGAAATCTGGGTGTCCTTATGGATGGTTCCCTTAACTTTGAAGGGCATATCCTTGATACAATCCGGAACTGTTTTTATCGCCTGAAGGTGTTGTATCGTGTTAGAAACTTCATTAATGTAGATTTGCGCATAAAGCTTTGCGACTCCTTGATCCTATCAAAACTTAATTATGCTGACTCTGTATTCGGAGGATGTTTGCTTGCTCGCACGAGAAATCTTGTTCAGCGTTTGCAGAATGCGTGCGCCAGGTATTGTTTCCCAGTTCCGTTTCGAGCGCATGTCACTCCTTTTTTGATTGATGCGGGTTTATTGAGGATGGAAGCTCGTCGTCAGTTACATTTTGCTGTGTTGCTGTTTGGGGTTATTAAGACCAAACAACCATCGTACCTGTATGACAAACTGAAGTTCTCATCCATGCACGTCAGACATACGTCACGCCTTTTATGTCCTCGACACCGAACGGCAGGGTTTCGTGGTAGCTTTCGTTATGCTGCCACGAAATGTTGGAACAATATACCACCGCCTATTAGAAATGCAACGTCAATTTTTAATTTCAAAAGATCACTCAAGACTTACTTACTTAATGTTCAGCAATTTCCAACGTAGCTGTGGATGTGTCGGGGTCGTCTACATTTTGTTATTTATTTAGTTAATTCCAATTTCAATTATTAACCATTCGATTTTAATTTATAAATTTTAATACATACAATATTATATAAAATGATTTATACTTTACTACATATTATACTGAAATGTACGCTTTTACGCATATTGCAATAGTGCATGTACTATCTTTTAATTATCTTGTTATGTTATTACCTGTATTGTCCTGTATGTTGGTACCTGATAACTAATACCTCAATTGTACAATTATCAATGCTGTGGCAATGTTAAAGTGTATCATGCAGTATCAAAGTGCTTGTTCTATCAAACATTATATTTCGTATCCATCTGTGCCAGCTGCAGTGTTCCGTGCCACGTGTGTTCTACTGCCGGATCCGCTGAAAATCAGCGTCGTAGCACTCCCAGTGAGACGACAACAAGCTGAGTGGATTACGGTTTCCTTAGCAGCACAGCACACACGCTTTCTTCCCTATTATTTGTAAATTATATAATTCGTGACTGTAAATTTCTTGTAGGTCTATTGTGTAAGTCTTTATGTTATTATTATTAAACGCATGTGTACTGTGTTGTTTTGCAAGGAATAAATGATTTTCTATTTCTATTTCTATTCTATAAGTATTTTAAGCACTTCCCCACCTGGACGTCGACGTCACCAACGCGAATCGAGAAGCTGGGCGGTTTCCTCCCTCGCGGGAGTTTGTGGAACCACAGCGCCTCAGTTTTCTGAGGCGCTACTCGCAAACCCAGCTCCTTGATTTTTTCGACGACGCGAGAAACCCCGAGCTCAGTGAGCCGGATGGTCCTCTCGAAGTCCTCCCCTCCGGCGAGCACCAGGGTGTCATCAGCATAACACACCAGATGCACGCCCAGGGGGAGTGCGACCCTCAAGACAGCATCGTATGCTAGGTTCCAAAGGAGTGGTCCAAGGACAGACCCCTGCGGAACCCCACACAAGACCTCTCTGCGATGGCTTGCGCCATCCCGACCCGGGTACGTAATGTACCTGTCGTATAGGTAGGACCTGACAACTCGCTTCAGGTACCGAGGCACTCGATGATACTCGAGCGCCTCCTTAACGGTCAACCAGGGCAAGGAGTTGAAGGCGTTGACGATATCTAGGCTTACCGCCAACGCCACTCCGCCCCGGGACAGTACCTGCGTCGACAGTGTACGAACGTGAAGGATCGCGTCCACTGTCGACCGCGCCTGCCGGAATCCGTACTGGTCTTCCGACAGGTCAGGCCCTACTCGCGACAGCTACGATGCTTAAGGTAAGAAAACAATAACAAATAAAAAAGCAATCCGTGGAGGTTCTTAGCTATTCTTCGTAGTCTTGCGTCGCGTCCTCATTTTATTTTTTATAGGATATCAAGACGACGGTACGACCAATTCATGCGCCTGGTGGTAAGCGGCACGAAAACCCGTAACAGATGCAGCCAGAGATGGGCAGTGGGTTAAAACCGGTCAACACGCGCGGGTTTTAACCTGGTTTTTACCCAAAGCATTCATTTCTGCCCAAAATCGCGGAAACGGGGTACTTATACGGAATTTGTAAGTATACATTTGACATAGGTTATTTCAAAATACTGTGATGAATACCTTAATTTGCAACCTGTAGAAATAACTAATATAATAATGTGACAATCGATGTCTTGTAATGCTTCGAACGACATGTAGGCAGAGATATGCAGCGGGTAAAAACCCAATCAACCCGCCCGATTTTTACCCAAAGTGTTTTCACGCATTTCTGCTCAAGATCGTGGGCAGAAATGGCGAATACGGAATTTGGTATAATTCCATAACTACTTATTACAAGTTCTTAGGTTTTCGCGATTGTTACACATAGGAAATGAAACTATTTTTCCGGATTTATATCGCGTATATTTGTTTTTTCAAACAAACCGACGCTTCGCGCCCTTTACTGGTCCCATGGTCACGGCTGACTGAGGTGGTACAGTCTTCGACCAGTTATGTCTAATATTGATGCAAACCACCCTATTTTTTCACTATAGTTACAATAGTTATTAATTAAATACCTTATTTTTAATTTTACAAAGAAAACATTTCAATTTACGCTACATTCAGTTTTACAAATTATTTTATTGAATGAATTTTTATTAAGTTCAATTTATTATTAATTAATAATAGAAATTAGAATAAACTAAAACATATTAATTAATACTGCAGTCTTATGTCTGTTTGGGATTTAAATTTTAAATTTTGGGAACTTAATATAGAGTAAATTGAAATGTTTTCTTTGTAAAATTAAAAATCTGGGATCTGTTAAGGGCCCGAAACGTCAGTTTGTTTGAAAAAACAAATATACGCGATTTAAATCCGGAAAAATAGTTTCATTTCCTATACTTATTACAAATTTGGATATAAAAATTTTTTTTTGTACGAAAAAGAAACAATGCCCGCTTTGCAACCCTGTGGATTCTCACTACTACGATTCGGCACATCATTTCAAGAGCAAACGATCTAACGATTTTTTGTATCTATTTATTTCAATGCAATTTTCAAGCGAATCGATTCAATAGAAAGGCAAATCGAATCGTCTAGATCAGAAAGCAATAAAAAATTTGTAATAATATTGAATCTAAACAAAACTCGACTTATAACGAATATTTAATAGCAAACAGTTTTTACCATCGATTACGTTAACTATACATACATATCTGGTTGCAGCGCCTCTCGGAGCGTTAAATCGCAGAGACACGAAGGGCACTACCACTGCGCCCGGCACCTTGAGGCATAAAGTTGACAAGTCCTAAATGTTTTAAATTTCATAGATTTCTCATAGATGGCGCTATGACTAAAAAGTCGTTGAAAAACCAAATACAAAGACACGACGCAAGCACATAGAAAAATTCGTGAGATCCGTTGGTTCGTTCCGTGGCTTAGTTGGTATATCTTCTGGCGCGGTAAGCTATAAGTCGAAAACGCCCAGTAGGTACCTACACAATGTTATGTGCAAATATCTCATTCAAATTTAGCGCTATTTATTCTACCTCTATATGACTAGTGAAATGTCTAGAAATATATGTTTAATGTACATTAGGCGTTTAGCGCTTTTCCCATTGTAGTTTGCTGGGTTTTAGGAGGTTAAAAGCTGTGAGTGGTACTGCAACTGCTATAGGTTTGATTCTCGTTTACCAACAAACGCATGAATTCTCCGTCCTGTCACTTGATATCATAAAATATAAATAGAATGGAAACGCGACACAAGAAAAAGTTCAGTAGCACTGTCGTGTCCAAAGGTCAAAACATAAAAATCGTAATGTGTATAAAATCTTTAATTGGAAAAAAGCCATTGGGAATATTATCATAGTACTATGGGCTTTTTTGTAGGCCATGGTCTTGACTTCACGGCTCAATATCGACTTTATAGACTCCCTGTATATTGTATTAAATGTTTTAATAATTAAATAACAATAATAATTGAATAACACCTCAGAATATTTATGAATTGAAAGTTAGTTTTTAACCGATTTCAAAAAAAGGAGGTTCTCCATTGGTTTTTTTTTGTATGTAGTTACGTGATAATTTTTGAACCAATATTGATAATTAATTTTTGTTGGAAAGAGAGTACCTCAGTAGTGGTCCCATTTAAATTTGAACTCTAAGGGTGGCAAACTAGGGGATGAATGACTTTGGAGTAGGTATTTTTAGTACTCTGTAATGAGATTATTATATCGTAAGTTTATGTTATAACTTCTAACAGTAGTGTTAAATTACTAGTTCTGTAGGTATATAATAAAAGTACCTAGTTTTAAGTTGTACATTTTAATTTGTTCAATAAATAGATTTGAGTTAAATAACATGTTTACATCGTCTTTCCGCTATTAACAACTTAATTACAATAAAAATTGTCGTTTCCCTCAGTGGTAGATACAAAAAAACTTCGCCTCCATAACATCTCGCTCAAGGCAAGCAAGAGAAGATGACGCGCGAACGGTATGCAAACAAATCGCACTACATAATATGCATGTATGCATCTTGCGAGTCTTTCGCAAAAACTGTATGCACCCACCCTAAAATGCTTAAAACAATTCTCGCCACAAAAAGATTATTCTTTAGTTCCAGTTTTCTAATAATTCATTTTATTTGGCTCAAAAGTCAAAGTATCCAGAGCCGTAACAAACCATTAGACAAGACGTCGCCTTACTTTCTCAAACTCGTATCTTAAAAAACATAGTTACTGAAATGCAAAAAATGCATTGTACATACATATTTGCAGGATGATTTCACATCAAATCCTTCATATTCACACATTGGCTTTTACCTATTCTTAAAGTACTAAGCATCCAAATTAACATCCTCTCCTGAATAATCACTCTTATAAGTGTTTGAGAAAGTAAGGCGTCGAAAAGTTGCGTTAAATTAGCACTGTATTTTTATTGCATTTATTTGAAATTAAATTTTCAGATGTTACTACAATTTATTTAACAAATAGCGCAGTAAAAAAAGAACGTACACACTGTGAGTCAATGGTACACACTGAAAATAAATAGTAGAATTGTTGCATAGCATGGATAAGAATGTCCAGTAATTAAAACATGACCAAGGAAACCTTTTTCCTGAAAATTCTTAACGTCACCTGACAATTGAACACGTTTCCTGTGCATGCATCACATGATAGTTTATTTTTTTCCATCCTCTAAGATCACATGTGACGCATTTCAAGATTCGCTCTGGACCTTTTGGAGGGAAAAGTGTCGTTTTTAATTTGACTTTCAATTATTTTGTGAAATCTAGTTTAAAGTGGAATAGGATAGTGCTATTGTGCCTTAATCGAAGATTAAAACGCGAAATTATACGAATCTCGAACTAAAATACCCGTATCGGCCCGTTTTAAGGAATCTCGAGTCAATCCAAGCACGCCGCCTCAAATTGCCTATCCTCTTTGTGGCGGCCATATTTACAGAAACATATTTAAACTTCATGTTTAGACTGAAAGCTTTGCCAAAGTCTTAATAAATAAAAAAAACTAAAAAATGACGCATTTCAAGTTACAAACAATACGTGAGCGCATCACACATGATGTACGACCCCTTTGAAACTTATGGATTTTTTTAAATTTGCACGTGTAAGCTAGATCGTTTTTATTTACTTACACGTATTCATGGACTTATATATTAACTAAAATAAATTAAATAAAACCAACCGAGTGAGAGGCTTGAAAGTAGTGATGCGTCTCTTTCTAACAGGGGATTCATTCATGTTTCAGCCCACTCAGCTAGCCATATTGTTTGTTACTTTTAAATTTTTACAGAAAGAGTGGCAGCTTATGGATGACCAAAACTACTAACTTTAACTGCCTCTGTGGCCGAACGGTTACCATGCCGGACTGCCAAAAAGAGGTCCCAGGTTCGATTCCCGGGCCGGGCGAAATATTTGTATGATCTACAATTATTTCTCTTGTGAGTTTGGGTGTAATTTGTGGTTGTCTATGTGTGTGTCCATGGCACCCGCGACACAGGGTTTCCCTAGTGCGGGGCTATGTTGAGTGTGTGCGTTATTATATTATTATTATTATTATTAATATTATTTCTTAATACAAATTAGTATACTTATTTGATATGCTGCTTCATAATAGAAGGTTTTATTGTTGATATATTTTTTTTTTGTATTATTGCAGTAAAAGCATATTACCTTTTGAGCTAATTTTATTTAAGCAAAATTTAAAAAAGTTAATAAACTGGACACTACCTAAGATGATTTTATTTAGCGTTGGCAAGTTGTTAGTTAAGGAACTGTCCTTATCTAACAAGTTGCCAACGCTAAAAAAGTGTGGTCTGCCACACTATTTCCAGCTATCTGAAGTGGCCCGGTTTTTTACTTTTACTTATAATAAACCTTAACATAACCCCATAAGGTGTAAATTTGTAATATTGGTATATCGAAGTGCGCGATCCAGTTTATGAAATATATAAATCCGTGCACGTATGAGCCACGAAAATAGAGACTATAATCACGTGGTACCGGGTGACTTTTTAACCAATGTTGTCAGATTATCACAGTCAAAATAATAATCAATATTTTTTTACAAAACTTGTGTAGGACTTACGTATACGGCACATGATAATACTCTAATTCTCTAATTTGCCCATAAGATGATCTTCACCATCACTTTCTTCTAGAATTTTCCGGCTATCATAGACTTGGGGACTTTTATTTTAAAGTATCTTTTTTTGCTGGAAATAGATTCGGTTCTGTATCACTATGCTCAAATTTATCAAGTAAGTTAGTTTGACATGAAAACTGATTAAATATATTTAAAAAAAATATATATTGGATGGAGCTGATGTGAAAAATCATTATATCTCTGGAACCGCAAGGAAAACCGTAATATCCTTACAGACGGTTATAGTACTAATTATTTGCGATTTTCTGACATACTTCATATAACGGTAAACACTGCGGATTTTTTTAAAAAAACATCAAAAAACATTATTTCGGTGACAAGTTTTAATGCTAAAGATAACAAATGCACATTTTTAAAATGTACATACATACCGTCATGCCTATCTCCCATAAGGGTAGGCAGAGCTTTGAGTGACACAAGGTTACTAAAGTCACATTGGGCAAATGTTTGGGTTAGGATTCTAAAATTAATAAAACCGATTGTTGTGTAACTTAGTGCACCAAATAATAATAATAAATAATTTATTCAATACAACAACAACAACAGTAATACAAGTACCAAAAGGTGACAAATAAATACAAATTATGGTTTGTACATAATCTGTCAAAAAAGCAAGTGGACAAGCCATCAGTCATGATGAACCGAACTAGGGCAGCCCTGTACTTTGGGAGCCGATGACAATCCTCCGCCAGTAAACAATCTTACTAATATTTTACAACCAGTTAGGGAGACGTGTATACGATAGTGTAAGTAATGACAGGTTGCCAGCCTGTCGCTTACATATATGACATTATTAAACCCAATCCCTCAGTCGACTTTCACGACTTGCGCGGGATGATAAGCAGCTGATACATTCTATGCTTTTCGTCGGGTTCCAGATTGGCATGAAACAAATTTTTAATGTAGTTTACTTTATATATTTGAAATAAAAAATGTATAACCAAAATAGTGTCCTTAAACAAAGAAAATAAAACGCACACATGTTCCTCACGTGTATGCATAGGGTGCATACAATTTAGGTAAAAAGCAAATTAGAGCTTAGCACTTAATAAGAATTATACACCTAGAACTATACAAAACCTTTCTATCTCTCATATATCATCATTTAAAATAAATGTTTGTAATAAACATGAATGTCTTTCATTAAATAACTGTGATTACAATGTATTTCGAATTAAATTTTACGGGAACTCGTCAAAATACCGCGTATTAATTAACTAATGAGCCTAAATAAGTGATATTTCAGAGTACGGATACGGAAATTATAATTATACTGCTGAGTAATCAGTTCTAAGTACAAGATTTTCAATAGATTTACATCTTGCCAGAGCGTTTTTTGGAACTCCCTAATGAGCGGCAGATATTTTTATATTAGATTAACATACAACTGTAAATCACTTCACTAATTTTCGTGGTCAAAAAACAATAAATAGATAGAAAATATGTTTTATATTTAGTATAATGTACACTTTTCAACTGCTGGCCGTAAAATATTATAATGGCAAATTTTGCTACCAATCTAGACTTGATGGTTATTCTTAAGAGCGAAAACACTTCATTTGATCAAGAAGTGCTACTCGGGGCAGTGGCAACTCGACTAGGCGATAATCTTACTGACGAAAACCGTGTTACCCTGAAGGAATTTTGTCGGAGAATCACACGAGCTACAGAGATGGAAGAAATCCCACCGAAACAGTGAGACGTTTAGAAAGCAGTACGAGAATTGGCTTCAGACAAATGTTGATTCGCCAAGCTGCGTGCAAACAAATTTGCTCAATCAAATACAAGACTAGAGGAATTAGTAGAAGATTTCATCTCTCCAAAACCTTCGACGTCATCGTCAGTTAGCACGATGACAAAAAGATCCCGAAAATCCTTCGAAGATCTGGGAAACAAACAGAAGAAGAAAAGATCTGACGATAACAAAAACGAAGATCCAAATGAATTGGTCTACTCAGCTGCAGTACTTTTGGAAAAACAAGGCAATGAGGATATTGCGTCCGTTATCGAACATATGCTGAAGAATCCAGAATCAGCTACAAAAATAAATGTTTAAGAAATCAGATCATACATTTACACCGTAAAAGGCTCTAGGTTTGTTTCTTTCATTAAAGCTAACTAAGTGCCTAAGTGCCTTTTTGCACGTCATGCGATGTGCAAAAAGCTCCGACTCGATTTCAAGAAGTGGGCTGCGAGAGGAGATGAGCCCAAGAAAATGTTGGAGGCAAGGAAAAAAGAATCCAAGATATGTTTAAAGATAAGCTCAATCTTTTAATTGACATAGTAAAACAAGGTGTTGGAACAACTAATGACGAAAATACAGCAAGAAGATTCTTCGAGTATCCCGATAGAACTGCAGCAATTACTGGATTAGATGAGGATTTGGAGCGCAGATTTGCTGTAATTCTAGAAGCTATAACATCCGGGGAGGTAATTGATGTTACTAAATTTAATGACTATGCCTACAAAACAGCAGAGAAGTACGTGGAGTTATACGACTGGTATCACATGTTGTCGACCGTCCATAAATTGCTCTTACATGGAGCAGATATCATCACCAGCAATGCAATAATACGTATACGTAATAAGAAGCCTCAGAAGCCCGCAACAAATATTTTAGAAGGTTTTGAGAATACCCATTCGAGAAAAAGGAGCAAGCAAGCTTCGAACGAGGATATTCTCAATATGCTTGTACTTTCTACCGACCCTCTCATCAGTGCAAGTAGACCAAAATTAGTGACCAAGAAAAGGCACAATTTCTTCCCCGAAACTCTAGAATTAATTAAGTTTCAGG
Organism: Hyposmocoma kahamanoa; assembly: GCF_003589595.1. Lineage (NCBI taxonomy): Eukaryota > Metazoa > Arthropoda > Insecta > Lepidoptera > Cosmopterigidae > Hyposmocoma > Hyposmocoma kahamanoa. Next base: position 699,182 of record NW_020653467.1, read on the forward strand.
AAAATCAATCAGAATTTTTGGATGTATCCAATCTGGATCCGGATTCTAAACTGGAATCTGAAGAGAGTGATGCAGAAAATTAATTTGCATAGTGTTATTTATTATATACGTATTAAACATAAGGTATTAAAAGGATACTTTGTTGTATTTATTCATAATCATTTAAGTAAAGTTTATTTATTGTAATTTCTTGAAATTGACGAAAATGAATTTGTTGAAAAAAATCATTACACCATGTTGACGAATTTGTTGATGGAGGCATTTGACATTGAATTCGTATTGAAACGTATGTATCAACGTATATATATGTATTTAAACATTTTAAACCAATGTAATTAATTTGATTAATTGTATCTCCTCATTTTTGCTATTATTATTATTATTTTGTTCTTAATTTTTTTCTAATAATATATGGTTAAGTAGCTACATCTTAATAATGTGCATTTGTTATCTTTCGCATTAAAACTTGCGTCACCGAAATAATTTTTTTTTAATTAAAAAAATTCCGCAGTGTTTACCGTTATATGAAGTATGTCAAAAGATCGCAAATAATTAGTACTATAACAGTCTGTAAGGATATTACGGTTTTCCATGCGGTTCCACAGATATAATGATTTTTCATATCAGCTTCACACAATTTTTTTGAAAAAAAAAAAAAAAATAACTAGTCAGTTTTCATGTCAAACTAATTTACATAGACACTTTATATTAGAAGTCCCTAAGTCTATGAAAGCCAATTTTCAGCCCCCTGTGCGGCGCAGACACCGAAATTGGTTTACCTCGTGGTTTGGAGTGTTTCATGATAAACGTCTACTTTGTGACACTTTGTATAATTTTTTACAATTTACAATAAATAGACTTTCACTATTATTTATTAATATTTTTATTATAAAAATATTAATTATAGAAAATACAAATTCTAAAACTAAAATAATAAACGGAATAAAATTATGGAACTACCACTTGCGTGCATCATATTATTGTGGCATCGAATAAAGAACTCATACGTGCGTGCATCACATAGGAAAAACGTGAAAATTGGATGGGGATTTCCGAAAATGACTTTTCTGTCCATGAATGTAACAATATATACCAATTCCAACAAATTTGCAAAAAAAATTGCACGTGAGAGGTTCATTTCTGATTTCGAGCTGCACAGGGAACGTGTTAAACTAGAATAGTTCAAAAACTTTGCAAGTGAAACCTTAGAGGATGGAAAAAAATAAAGGAACAAGTCTAAGAGTGAAACTAACTGTTTAAATCAAAAGTGAAAATTCAGCAACTTGATACAAAACATCGTAACAAAATTGTATGATATATTACATATTTCGTTACTCAACGATAGAAAGCGGAAAAACAAATTTTGGGTAACGAACTACCTAATCCATGTTTCGAAATGTCGAGTCAATAGGCGCAAGATGCAACTAAAATGCCAAAGAGAAAGTCCATTTACAGATTTTTGCACTCTATTCCATTAAAACTGGACATTAAGAGTTATTAATTTATTATTATTATTAAGACATAAATAAAGTTTCCTTGGTCATATTATTATTTTAATTATTTTCGATTATTTACTTTGAATACACTTGTACTTTTCTGCATACTATTCAAAGATATTACTAGGTACTTGAAATGTGCGATATCCATTGTTTTTTTGTAAGTCAATGGCGATACCACAATAATTACAGACGGAAGTGCCGATAGCTTCAAAAAATGCAACTGCAACTTACAACAACAACTAAACTTAGGGTAGCCTGATCTAAGATGACGCATCCGGTAAGAGGACGCAATGTAGATTGCCGAGAAGTTATTTACAATACGCAACTAAGTTCAGTGTCATTTTGTAGTGCTGAGAAGTGAATATTGTTTTGCGGAAAAAATATCAAAAATTATTGAAAACCAAGAAACTACCTAAGTCTGGACATTTTTATGTACTTGCATAAAACTTTTTGGTATTTTCAAATTGTTACTGAGACTAAACTAAGCATATTTTTTTCAAATAGACTTCACTCGTCTAGAAACTTTAAATTCGTCTAGAGGTTAAACTGCAAACGATTGTGGTCACTTGCAACATATGGGGTTAGTAGCAGTTTTATTCTGAAATGGTTGAAGTGTGTAAGAGTACGCAACTTGACGTGTTGCAAGAGTATGCGCGTAGTCTCATACCATTTTTTTTACAATAGTGTAGGTACTTTTGAATAAAATTTCTGTCGCTGTGCCTCGTTCTAAATCAACTGAAACCTTTTGCGAGTGTAGTATTTTTAGAGGCTTAATAGACCTGAGGCATGTGCTCCGAATATGTTTGAAATATCGGCTGCAAGTGCGCCTGAAGCACCACCACCGCTCTAACTGAGGTATGTCCGTGTCACAAGTAGACTCTTCTCAGCTCTCCATGAGCAAAGGCCCGTGCATACCTAGACAAAAAATCACATTACCGGAAAGGTGTGGAGTTGTTTCGTGCAACCGAAAAACGAAGTCCTATCAAAAAAGGTGTTCAGTAGTCTTGCCGACGCACATGCGTACTCTTACTCATAGTACAGTGTAAGAGTACGCAAATCCCATTTTGCACATTATTATCAATTACAACCACACTATTAAATATAATTACTTTTCACGTTAGTATGAAAGAGTCAGATAAGTAGACTATAATATAAAACAATAGCTGATTTACTAACACTTTTTGTTTTCATTCTACACGGTCTCAAACCTTAAGTGCGTCGTCTTAAACCAGGCTACCCTATGTGTATTTCCAGATTTACTTTTCGCAAAATTAATCTCTCTAGTAATAAAATAGTATTTTATCTACACATATATCATAAACCCTCTATGATGTGTTCAAAAACCGCAAATTATGATCAGCTTAGGCTAAGAACTCATGGAGCGGTTTTCACCCGCGCCCGCCGCGGTTGCGGGACCGCGGCCTCCGAAGAATGTAGAAATGTATGCAAAATTTAGTAGCACATTTCACGACGCGTTTTACGCCCGCAGCGGAGACGGTTGCTCGCGGCGGCCGCAAACCGCGCGGTACGCGGTCACCCGCGCGCTTGGCGGGCGTGCGTCGCCTTGAAGATAAACTGTTTTGACAAAACAATTTTCTTTATTATATGTGACAATGTTGTTATAATTGCTTCGTAATATCATCGAATTCGATGTTATTATTACATTGAAACTTCGAACATCCCTGAAAAACAAAACAATTTGATTCGACCTCAATTCTAATATCAGTCGAGATGAAGTTTTATAGCAAACAATTTTAACATATTTCACACGTTACGTGATATCGAACGATATGATAGTTGGGGTCGACTCCAGTTTAGCTATGAATATGAATCTTTTGGGCTGAAATTTATAGTCCAATTATAAGCAAAGGTGGCGAGCTAAACAAGTTTCTCGTATTTCTATAACGAAGTTTGCCTAAGTTTAATCATGAAATTAAATTAAACTTTGAAACTTTATTTCTTGCTTAAACTTAGGCAAAGTTCATATTATAAATACGAGAGACTTGTTTAGCTCGCTATCTTTGCTTAGTCGAAGTCTAAGTTCGTTTTATAAATCTCAGGATGCTATGAATTAAATAAAAACTACGGTTGTGTGACATGCGTGATAAAAGTTTTTATTTGCCGCCATTTCGCCAGTCGTAACATGCGGTTCCTGAACACATCACAGAGAGCTTATAATATGTGTGTAGATAAAGCAGTGTACGTAAGTAACTGTACATAATTAGACATGAAAACACAAGTGTAATGTTTTTATCTTTATACTGTCTTTAATCTTTATTGAATATTTCATAGACAATAGAATTTTGATTCAGATTCAGAATTAAAAAGAGCGCCATTGTGATGGTCTATGAAATTATAATTGATAGATTAAAGTACAGGAGTAGAAAAATGTCGTGATCTCGTCGACACAACCTGAAAACTGGGGGTTGTAATAAGTTTGTACAAAACAATACACGTATTTCTACTCAATATCATATTTTCTTTCAACAAATTATCAACAATTATTAATGGTTACTAACTTTAAGGTTTAATTAAAATATAGTACATAATTAAGTTCATCACACCAGACTGCTGTTTAGTAATTCACATTTTCGCACTGTACACACAATAGCTGTACAAATAAATCTTAGGTAATATTATTGGCTTACATAAAACACCTTTAGAGATATTTTAGTTTATTTATTTTAGGTTGGTAGCTGGAGTTTCTTCCCTTTCAATATTTTAGTAATGTAGAGATAAAAGAAATCACAGTAGAGCACTGTCTGCACGACTCCAGCAATGATAGCAATGAGCTCATAATGATCTTCAACCACGTAGCGATATACCCAATTCAGTAAATAGAGAGCTCTATATGAACCAAGGGCAAACAGATATGGGAACTGATGCTCTTTGCCTCACCCGTCTTGGGCACCAGGAAAAGCTGTGTCAGGATAGCCACCGATTCCAAAAAGATTGAGAATGTCCATAAAACCTCCATGACTGTGAACTCATGAGTTACAAGTAGCGCCAGCACAAATATGGGAAACAACAGGAACTCAATCCGGAAGGTGTCGTGGTTGTGATCGTAGGTCGCCTTGAACTTCACGTACATTAGGTACACCGTCGCGTAGGAAGCAGCGATGAACACCAACTTCATGGCAGTGTTATATAAATGTACGTCGTCAACAAGTCTAAATAGCGCGCCGTGCACAACAGAGAACAGAATCTGCGACATTCCCGATATGCGATCTGCACATGATCTCGTTTTCCAGATTTTTAGCAATTATATTATAATAGCTAGGAGATGGGCTAAATCACCAAGTAAACGGAACATATTCATGTTTTACTATTTCACAAGACAATTATTTAGGGAAGATATACCGCGTACTTATACTTCTCATTCAAGCAAAAATGCCGAAATGATAACTAACAAGAATTAATTTTGAGTTTTTTTTATTATTAGCCGTCATTAATTTTACCAATAACTGTTAATGAAGTTATTTTATCGAATCTAAGTCGCGAATAGGTATTGTTTTTCCAAACAAACCAATGTTTCGGGCTCTCAGGTTCAGGAGGGTCACGGCTGGCAATCGCGACAACCCACGAACTCTCAATCGTTACTTCGTTAAATAAGTTTATTTCGTTAATAATAAGTAGGTAGTTAATGTTAATCATATAAATTTATTTTCTTACTTTATTGCTTATTTTCTACTAGGACCAATTATTACATTGAAGCCATAGACCAATCTGCTTAGACCAAATGCAGCTTGGAGACTTCACATATCTTCGAAAAGTTGTGAACCTGATGATTTAACATGAGTTACAACTATTACTTATTTATTCCATATTACACATGTACATTAAAAAGAACTTAATCCGGTTAGGGTGTAGCAAGGAGATTTAAAAACGAATTATTAAATTATTATATTTCTTATTTTAATTATTAAATGAGGTCGACGTGAGCTTTCCTTGAGTTGTGACATTGTGACTTTATTTTTAAGTTAAAAATTCTTTTGTAGAATAGTAAGTATTGTTCTTGGATGAGAAATTATTTTAGTTTATATTTAAATTTGTCAATGTTGTCTCCTTTTTTAATTAATATTGGAATTTTATTATAACTTAAAGTAGATCTGTACAATGGACTGTTTCTGTAGGTACATTTCTAATTTAGGTTGATGGAGAATCAGGTTATACAGGCCATGGGGATTTTTATTAAATTAAAAAAAAATAGTTGCTTTCCGATAAACAATGCTACATCGGATATATAAATATATATCCGATGTTACGGCAAAACAACTGTATCTAAGCATGAACAGCTATTTTTAAACGCTGTACGATGGACGATTGGACTATGTTGTAAAGGAAAATAAATGAAGAAACAATATTTTTAATAGCTTTTATTACAAATAAACAATTTTTTCACTCGGTGACAACTTACCCGATGAGGGGTGGCAGTTACTGTAGCAACCTAGGGGGGACGTATTCAACACGTCGGTACAACCAACCGTTAAAAGCATTTCAATTAAATTCTCCCTCTTATTTTATTTGTTAAGAAGATACACCCCATTTCAATTGACGACATCTGATATTGTCAACATCGAAGTGTATCCGTGGTATCGATCTACACCGGTTAGAAAACATCTGAATAAATATTTATAATTATACTATTATCGGTCTACACCGGTTAGAAAACATCTGAATAAATATTTATAATTATACTATGCACCGTTGATGTAATAGGCCACATTTGCACAATGACAATTTTTTAAGGTAGAGGTTTAAAGATTATACGAATAAAATTGGTCGATAAATTTTGTAAACTGGTAGAATTATAAAATTTCACATAATACATAATTTGTGTCACAAAGCTCAAAGTATTATTTTTATGACTTTCATGAAATAAGAGCACTTCCGACGTACTTTATTGTATTGTACGGACAACGGCACATCAGACACACATTTTTGTTCGAAAATCGCCTTGCAACGGAACAAGATACGTCAATGTGTAGCTTGATATGCTGGCGTGTGTACAAAGTGTATTATTATATGCAAATTGCGAAGTATTATCGCAGGATCTTCTTTTTTCGTAATGTGATGGGACGAACAAGTCGTGCGCCTGATGGTAACCGACACGCCTGTCTATAACAATTATGAATCACAAAGATCTGAGAAGCACTGCCACTGCGCCCGTTACCCTGATATATATAAGTATATACGAACGATATATACGAACTCTTTCACAAGAAGCGTTACTGCTACTAAAAGTCCCTCTTTAGAATATTATGTAACCTCGGCACCAGTGCATTATAAGTATTTTATTTCTAAAAGGGGTTATAAGGATTCGCACGACGGGTTTCGCTTCCATATTTATATTACTTATATGGCGAACGGCTAAAAGAAAGATATTCCCTATATGCTATAACTTGGGCCTTTACAAGGCGAGAGTGAATAGGCATTATTTAAGTGTGCATGCTACGTCGTGTACCGCATCATCACGTTCCATCAGGTGAAATGGAGATCAAATGCGCACTTATTTTTAATTTAAAAAACTTGTTATCTCCATAACCCTCTTCCTCAGACCAACATTACAAATTTCGTCCAAAAACATGCGGACCGGCGCGGCGGCAGCGGCGTTCCGTTTATGTTGATTTCTTTATTTACTATATTTATGGCTTTCTAGAATCGTGGCCTATTTCAGAATCATCTAATTCATCAGGAAATGCTTGAAAAAGCTAAGTACAGTCTGCCGCTCAACGTTGACTAATCGTAGATCATCCCAATTTTGTTATATGATTATTCTAATCAATGAAAACCTTGGAACCCAATCACAATAAATTTTACATTTCTGAATAAACTTCAGTAAGAATATCGAGTTCTTAGGTTTTCGCGATTGTTACACATAAGAAATGAAACTATTTTTCATTTCCTTCAGTAAGAACTCAAAAAAGGATCATTATTGGATTGGGCCACGATGAAACCATTATTATATCACTCGCAAAGCTAAGTATAGATTTGTTAAGTAGTCAAAGATAAAAACAAGGTCGGGGGAAGCGGGGCAGATTCGTACACTTTTTTTTAATTATGGGCTACTAAATGAAATTATAATGAATATTTTTTCTACTTTATTGCTGATAAAACTAATGAACATTACTGATTTCATCTTTTCTTTCATAAATAGCATTGAATAATTTAAAAATTGTAATTTTAACAAAAAATGGGAATGGTCCAATTCTGCCCCACCTGTGGGGTATTTTGATACATCGCTTGGGGCACTTAGATGTGTGAATCAACTTAGTGTGCCATCTCTGGTTGCCGCGTATTATCAGCACTAGGTGATCAACTGTTCATAAAGTATGACGCTATATGTGCCTCAACACTTGCTAGATCAAGACTTCTTTCTAGGACACCATTTGAAAAGTGTTCTTTGTAATGTAGTCTTGGAAGTAGAAATACAGGAGGAATAGCTGACTATAGCGCAAAATCACTAGTGCACCTCTTTACAATAACTTGTTAAAATGTTTTACATTTATCATACAAAGTAAGTAATAACAGCACTTTGATACGTACCAAACTGCCCCACTCACTAGTGTATAAAAGTACCCCACCAGACAGTTTAGAAAAAAATATTTATTTAAAAATAAATCTATGTATTCTCTCAAAGTCGCATGCAATTCTAGTTATTGGAAACACTAGTTTACCCTATTAAGTATTAAGACAAAACCCTGTAAAGTGAACAAAACTGCAGTGGCACTCGTATTTGTGTCGCTTATTTTTTTAGTCAACGGCTGCGAAAACATTTTGTGAGCTGTCGAACGACAACGGCTAACTGGTGAGCTGCATCATCGCATGTCTATTACTCACACGTGCAAAGGTACGTTTTAGTATTATCACAACTGATATTATGTTTGAAGGTATGGAGATAATGCAGGTGTATGAATGTGCCCCCTGTATGAAACTGCCACGTTTCTCCCTATTCCCTTTCCTGTGTTTTTATTTTGTTGTTTGCGGGTCTTCTAAACTTTTTGATCATAAAATTTTCACATATCAAGTTTCGCTTCGTTCGCCAAGGCTCAAACAAATATTGTTGTTGTTCACCAATTACTGGGTAAGACCCAATTCAATTACTGTTTATTAAAGAGCGGGCGAAATGTGAAGCCCCAATGTTTTAATAAAACTTGTAGTGAAGCGTAGTACGGGCGACAGAGAAAACCAAACTTTCTTCCGTATTGTACAATTTTATTGCTTGGTACAGTCGATGCAACAGGTATTACAATAGAACAGTATAACGTACAGTAGGCTGTAGGAAACGACTCCCCCTAGACAACACGTCACCGGTTCCAAATAGGAATCGATTCTGGTGCAATCGCTGGTGTACAACTAGCGATACTCCGATAGGTACTAGCCTGTCCCAAATAAGGAAGTTGTAGTAGATACATCACACAAGGTAGGTAGTAGGCTCCTCACATTATACATTCAAATCGCCGACAGAAAGTTCAAATATCGCCTCAAAGTTCTGTACAATTTTAGATCCTATATCAGCCAGGCTCTGAGAGTCCTGCTTTGTGAGGCACTGGTATTGTCTAGGCTGAACTATTGCATCACGGTGTATAGTGGCTGTCTCAAGAAAAGCTCGAAAAAATGATCCAGCGAGTGCAAAATTCTTGTGCTCGCTATTGTTTTCGAATTCCTAAACCTAAACGAATTCGGCATTCTGAAAATGGAGGCCCGTCAGAAGCTATATTTGGCCTGCCTAATGTTTGATATGGTTAAAACTCGGAAACCTGATTATTTATACCACAAGATTAATTGGTCACAACGTGTAAGGGGGGATAAGTTCCGATTGGTTTCTAAAAATGTTATTAACATCCCAAAACACAGAACGACTGCTTTTCGCGGCGGTTTCAGGTAGGTATCGCGCCAGTACGTGTTGGAATGATATTCCTCCTCCACTGCGTGACATAAATAATAAAAAACGATTTAAGCGTGAATATAAAAAACATCTATTGTCAGAGCAGATGTGTCTCGCTACATAAATATTTCCCTAATCAATGCGTTTGATGCCTGTAAACCTAAATTTCCGTACCTATACATACTCATATTTGGTGGCTAGTGTTATAATTTAATATTATGTTTGTAAACTTACATTATTATTTATATTGCTAACCTTCATTACTTACACTATTTACATTGTTTGCTTTACATCTTACACTCTTGCTTGATATATATATATATATATATTTGCGTGTTATGCACTTTGGTGGCATGGCTTACTGGGCTGCGATCGCTCACCATATGGTACTGGCAGAAAATCTGCACTGTTTGCCTTCTCTTGGTCTACAGTATTTATGCTGAGTCAGGGCCATTTCTGCACAAACTGTAGTCATAAGTATTTTAAAATTTTATCAGTTGTTATAGTATTTGTTTGTTTTTCTCACACTATTTGTTTTGTCTCGCAATATGTGTTTTGTATAAATGTGTATAAAATTAATAATAAATGTACTATGTGCTTTTATGTTATATTCTGTGAAGTGATTGTAAATGTCTTGTTTCTGTTTGTATTTGTGCTGAATAAACGTGTTATCTATCTATCTAAATTCCGCGAGGAAAAATCATAACACCGCGATTGACCGCGATGCACAATTTACAATATCGGCGCCAATGCTATCTAGCGGTGCTCGACGGAACTAATTTGTGTTGTTATATGTTATGTGATTTTGTTACAAACTTCACATAAAATATATATAATCTGTTTTATGTATTTCGTATTATTCCTATGACTTTCATGTGATAAAAGCATTCTTGACGTATTATCACATATGGCTTTATTACACTTAACAAACTTCTTCAAACGTTCTTACGTTTTTGCTAATTTATATGCTAGTTGATACCAAGCCAAAAAACTGGCTGCTACAGCCAACAACAGCTCCACTTGCATTGTTTCGTTAGTTCCCGTGGATCAAAACAGATCGCGAGGTTAAACATTATTTTACAAATCCTATTTTTTGAGTAGGTATTTTATACTTTTTCGGAGCGAGGGTTTAGGCCGAAATCAAAGGCAAAGAAACACAGGAGTTCTAAAATACAAACATTAAGTATTTATTTATTTTATTTTTTTTTGACATAGCTACAGAATACAAACTGTGAAGATGCTTAAAGTTAACATGCATTATAATAGGAGTAAATTTGTATTCCTATGACAGCCACGCACGGCATTTGCGAAATAAATAAAGTATAATAATATACATATATTAAGTATATTTGTGATGGTTATGATAACTGTATTTGCAGATACTTTCGTCATTTTTTGAGTTTTAAACTCAAAGCGCTAATTAAAAAATCTCGGATGTAGCTGTTGATGTGATGAGGATGTTTTTGCATTTCGTTAATTGCTAATTGGGAGTTTGTTTATTTAATTGTAATCAAATTTTTAAATAGCTAAATGAGAATGATTAAAGAAAGGTTACAAGTTTTTAAATTAAATTAATATGTGGAAATAGTTCCTATGATAAAGTAATCTATATGCACCTGCAGTGCATAACTAGTTTGTATTTCGGTTACCGGATCCACTGAAAACCATAGTCGTATTACTTTCAGTGTGTGTGTGTGCGCGTACACGCACGCACGCACGTAGCACGCAAAACCACCCGCCCGATAGCCCGAGCGAGCCCGAATAGACCGCCCGAGCACGCACGCACACACACACGCCCGCATGTCCGCACGCCCGCACGCCTACTAAAAACATTATTTTGAACATAATTACATCTTATTGTACTTTGTAACATCAACAACATAATGTTACTTCCACAACATTATGTTGTTAGTAAATTAGATATAGGTATCAAAATATAACCCTGTAGTCACAACCGAAATACTCATTGTGACGTTTCATGAGTTGAATAAACAATTTAATTTTCACTTTTACGTTTCTTTGAAAGTAAAGTAGGTATACCATGGTGAAGGCGGTATTTTCTAGGCAAGCAAGAATATTCCCTGGCGCTCGATATTAAACTCAACAATTTAATATCCGATCTGAAAATAGGGCTTGATCGTAAAGATGTGTCGTGAATTCGAAGGCATCCGGATTCTGTTACGGTCCAGTGAATTTGCTTCAACACGAAAAGCAATGCTCTTACATTGGGCCTCATTTTTATAAGCAGGATATATCCCTAATAAGAGGATGTCCTTATACTGAACAAGAATAACTTTGTGTTTCGTACGGATACGAATGGAATTTTTTATTTATATACTTTAAGCTTTGACAAGTCAGAGTCGCTACTTTTTTTTAATGAGACCAAGTGACGGGACGAGCAGTTTACCCACCTGGTGGTAAGTGACACGCCTGTCCATAACACTTGCAGTACCACTCAGAGTTTTAAATCGCAACGATCTTTGGGGGATTGCCACTGCGCCTGTCACTCTGAGACATAAGTTGACAAGCCCCATGTGCCTGTAATTTCACCAACACCCTCTTTCATGACCGAAACGCAGTAATGTTCACATTTCTGCTTGGCGGCAGTACTTCCCTGGACGAACTCTTTCACAAATAGCTATAATGATACTTGTAATAATATAAAATACTCTTAAACCTGCTTTTTCTACCGCTCTGTCTGCTAGAGTTCCTTTCCGAAGCTGCCTAAAGCGAAGAAGGAAGCAATTAATTGAGTCGCTTCCTGATCATGGATTCGCTACAGCAATAATAATTAAAGCGATTCAAATAGGAGTGTTTGCATAATTTGCAATTCCACAAAATTCATTAAGCCATCAATTAATCTTTGTACCATCATGTTGTTGACTGTACAGAACACTCTACCATTATGATGATCTCTGGGGATTATTTCGTATTTATATCCCGGTAAGGATGGAGGTTACTACGCGTTGCGAAAATAATTAGGGGAGAGCGGGGCTAAACGTTCCGATTTTTAAATAAGTTGAAGTTTTATACTGAAAATAAAGGATTTGATGTTTATCAGTTTTTGTAATAGTATAGTCACTTCTACTAATATCTCAATAGTCTTTTTCATACAGGCAATTTTTTGACAATTTTCGGAGCGGAACATTCAGACCCGCTTTGGGGCGCGTTGTTCCGCCTTTGAGGCAAATTGTTCCGCCTAAATTATCACAGGATAACAAGGATTTTCTTAAATAAAACCACCTTTTTTATAATTGTATGTATGTAATGTTTATATTATGCACAACTAACTTAAAAAAAAAACAAATGACAAAACAATCTGAATCACAGTTGAGACACATATAAGTGACTCTATCATCTTGTCTAAATATTTGAAATTAGTTCCTTTGTAGTTTCGCATCCTTAAAACAAAGAAAAATGGTCATAAGAATTTTAAGTATGATTACAGGTCAATTGGGGAAGTTGTTCCTAGGAACAACCAGCCCCTCGAGGGAGGAACTTATAGTACCAAATTATGTTTTTATACGAAGACTGACATACCGGCAAAGTAATAGAATCAATGAAAAAAAAATTCTCGAACAATAAGATTCCTTAGTAATGTCACTACAATTTAGAAAAGTTACGTATGAATCGGCCCATAATAAACAAAGACAGACCAAAAAATTTAAACAAGAAAAAATGTACTTACGTGATGTTTTGGCAGCTCCACGCACATAGCCACACTTCCGTCGTCGCCGGAGTAACTGAAATGGCTGCCGAGAATGCGCATCACCTGACGCTTTAACGACGTGCTTCACATGTGTTGCTATATATTTTCCTTGCAAAGTTATTGCTGTGAGAACAACTTACCCCGGGAACTACCAGCGCCGGTCTCCCCTACAAAAGATGACTAAGTACTTGTGACTAGCGTGAAAAATAGGAGGCCTATACCCAGCAGACGGTGTTAACGGGCTGAGTTAATGGTGATTATGACAGATTTAGCTATTAGTTAAAATCTAGTTCTAATCTTATTTTTCATTTTATTTTAATTTCTCCGCTCTCAGTTGTTAGATGTTCCGAACGCAACAGAATTTTTGTAATTTAGTTTAATGTAATTTTCGAAGCAGTAACTAAAGGCTCGTCAAGGGTACATTTCGTAGGCCGGAGGTGTTATTCTAAACCAATCAACTAACACCACATATGTTATCTCATCCCTACCACACATTTGACGGACTTTTTGTACGAATTACCAAAGGTCAAAAAGGACGTTCACTTTTGAATTGTACTGCCACAAGAAACCACCACTGTTCATCGATTAATGGTACTAATCCTGTAAACCAGCTTTAGTCTTTAATTTAACGAGCTCGTCTACATCTTCTACTTGGGTCTGGCGGCTACATTAGCCTTTACCATTAACCATTAGGCGTACGAGCTGTTCGTCCCGTGGTTTTGTATCATAAAATAATCTGCATGCAATGTTCCTACTTGAATTACATTTGAAATATCATTTCTGTTTTAGTTATATTAGTCTTTGTTTTTGTGTTTTTTTTTATAATGTGGCGTTACAATAAATGGTTTCTATTTCTAAATATTATAATATGTATAATTATATCAATTCTGTCGAAGAACCGATAACCGATGTGGAAAGCGAGTTCTTGAGTGGAGACCACGAATCGGGAAACGTAGTGTAGGAAGCCCTCTGGCCAAATGGAGTGATTTGCGAAAGGCTGCTGGCAGCAGATGGATGCAACGAGCTGAGGACCGGGCGAAATGGCGCACATTGGGAGAGGCCTATGTCCAGCAGTGGATTACGATAGGCTGCTGATGATGATGATGTATCAATTTATAATAGGTACTTTTTACTCGTCATCAAATTTAACGAGTTAAGAGTACTCTTGTCGGTGGAGCCTCTTCCAGTCCCCTCTCCTACAAGCCAGCTCCTTGACCCCCTTATACTACACGACACCGGCCTTTTCCTTTATTTGGTCTATGTAACTCTGCCTAGGTCGACCTCTTCCCCTCTTCCCCTCGATCTTTCCCTTCAAAATGGTCTTAAAGAGGTTGTCGTGTCGTATGAAATGTCCAATCATTTTCCCGCGTCTATTCTCTATAGTATTCAGGATCGTTCTTTCCTCGTTCACCACCTTCAATACCTATTCGTTGGTTTCCTTTTCTTATACCTTTCATCCTCCTCCAGCACCACATAACTCCGTTGAAGTTTCTGCAAAAGCAGCAATGTCGTCTGTGAATTGGATAAATTGGATAGCTTCCCCGTTAATTTTGACCCCTCTCTTGCCAATTTCCAATTTCCTTTAATTCCTTTATTACTTTCTACTAAGATAAGGTATTAATTATATTGAAGGCATAGTCCGTCTTCGAAAAGTTGTGAAACCGGATAAATGAAGGTTTGCATTTACAGTTACTAGTTATCGAGCATGCCAATGACGAATAGCTACTTTCAAACCAGATACGGTCGAACGATGTCGGAAAGTAGATCTTAGAAAACTATAAAAATATAAAGAAAAAAATAATTTTAATGCCCTTTTTTGATCGTAACGTACAAAAACATAATATAAAGGGATTTAAGAAAGGGACTTTTGTTGTGTTACCTACAGAGGACAAAATAGGATTGTCGTCTGTCTCCATAGCGACGCGCCCTTCACGGGTGGCAATTGCTGTAGTAACGGCACAAGTTACCAATTAGGGTGGGACGACGTCTTCACATACAAAATCACATTAATAAATAATAATAAATATTAGCCAACCTCACATACGTTGCTCTGATTCCAAAGTAAGTAGCTAAAGCATTTGTATTATGGAAATTGAAAACAACGACGGTACCACAAACACCTCTGTATATATTGTCTCGGGTCTGGACCCGAGACAATACAGAAAAGTTAGTTATTCTACACTGACCCGGCCGGAAATCGATTCCGTGACTTCAGAGAGCCATGAAAATAGGTGTGCAAGCCACTCGACGACAAAAGTCGTCAGTCGTCATTAAAAGCCATACAAACTCACCATCTTATCATTTAATAAGAAACCCCTCTTGTCAATTAATAATATCCGCTAAAATCAGTGCAATGTCCCTCAATCCATATTTGAATCGCCTGCTACAATCCCTAGGGGGATTTATGTGGTTTTTTTTTGTCCAAATACATCCCCTGGTGGTGTCGATACGCGTTTTATATGGAAACCATGTCGTTTCAAACATTATATTTTTAACACCATATTTATGCCAATCTGATCAGCTGTTTATAGATATTGATTTCCTTTCCCAGTTGATCTACTTTCCCCATTGACTTACAATTATATGGACGTCGGGTCCGCGATAAAAAGTGTCCGCACTTGTAAGGCGCTAAAATCGTATACAGAGCGCCAAACTCCGCTTTAGTCTTCATTTGTTCGACTGACAGCGCGATACTACGATGACATTACAATTAAATTTCGAATAGGTTGACTTGGGACATTTTTTTCGTGGTTTTTGTATTAGACCCGTCGTCCATTTATTTGTAAGTCAATGACTTTCCCAGTGTATGTTTGTTCTACTTCCACTCGCTCGGTCGACTTTCATTTGAACCAGTACCTAGATGTATGAATGTAAAAAAACACACACATTTGGCCGGGTCGGGCCGGGCTTTTGTTAAGAGCTTTGAAGGAATGTGCGCAGAGCGCAACCTAAGAGCCGTCACAACACTTAGTCTATTCAGCACACAGTTATCAATCCACGAAACTTTCAGAGGCTGAGGTTGAATTGTTTTGAACTAGTTACCTTTTTTATAATTATTACGTATCGTCGTGACGTCTTCTAGCGTACCGTGCTTCTGGCACGGTTTGCTAGAAGACGTCGGTTCGAATCCGGTCGGATAAAACGAATTTTTTCTTAGTGTTCGATCTTTGTATTAATAATTATAACAAACTAGTGGAGTAATTTCACAAAAAATGATTGAATATCAATTCAATAAAAATTTCAGATACCTTTTTCTATGAGTCTCTCATGAAAATATTCTTTGCACAGTTGATGGTAATAAGTTTTAACTTTACACAAATAATCTGTGTAATAGGGCAGAACAGATATCCTCTCGTCCGTACAGGGTCAAGAGCATATCACGTTTGACACTTAACATTTAAATCTCTTGAATGTACAATAAGCTCGCTTAGGAAGTGAATCTACCTTCTCGTTACCAATAACACCAACGTGTGAGGGTATCCACTGAAACCTGACTGCTTTAGTTACGTTGTAAATCTAAGATCCAATTGTATTATTGAAGTAGGAAAATAGATGATGGTAGTATTTATTTTTATTAAATAGACAAAAGTATGTATATCGAGGCTAGCATATGCAATCATAAAAATATTGATCTAATGCCTGTACAAACTTTTACTTGTCAATTGACGCCATAGATTAAGTCTATATACTAAATGTATGATTGACACACACCTTGATGACTCACTTTGAGCCTCCCCGCAAGAGTTACCATTCCTGTCCTGGACGTCTGGCGCATCTTGGGCAACAATAGACGAATACCTTACATCGAAGATCTTGACAGACGTCTTCACAAAGTCACAAATTCATTTAAGGGGCAATATATACGCTTCCAAAGTAATATTCCGGTTGATATTCAAACTTTGCCATTTACGAAGTTTAAAACTATAGTGAATTAAAAACTTTATACTAGAGGTTATTTATTTTACAACTTCTGAGTACTTGGATGACAAAAATTCGTGGTCGCGACCCGTTTAGCTCTTGCAGATAAGATATTTGAAATAAATATTGAATAAATAGTAAGTGATAAATGTATTCTAATGTATATTTACAAAGAGTTGGGTTTGATCTGCTCATTCTACTCAAGGAAAGAAGCCTTACGAAAGAGCGGTAGAGTTTAATCAATATGACGACTTCATGTGTAATTTGCTGACCTATGAAATGTAGATTATTTGAATTTAGAATTTTTTCGATTGCCAAATCCTTTCACCACAATTTATTATTATATTGCATTATAGTGTATGCCATCGATACAGTAAGAAGAAGTTATAATTATATAACACGTAGTACAATATATGTATAATATAGAAGTTTGTACTATCCTACAATATAGGACGAAAAGTGAGCCATTAGCAACACATGTAGACTTATGTTTGCGTACACAAAACCGACTACAAGACAGAACAAAGCATACGAAACATTCCCAGCCAAATTCCACTGGATGGGAAATTCAATACATCACTTCTCCGAGTTTTTACAATGGGTATTACCTGGGCGTGGAAAATTCGCATGAAGAGTAGGAATTGATATATATATATATATATATATATCAAGTTTTTTTTAAATATTTACCTTAAAGCAATAATAATAATAAAAGTTTTGCCTATCACAAAAATATGAGTTTATGTTCTTAAATATTAGAAAACATAAGTTACCACCATTGACGTACAAAAAGTCAATGGTTACCACAGAAAAAGACATAAATTAAAACCTTTGCCTTTACCTTTCACTAAATTCACATTAATTGGTAACAGCATAAATGATAAAAATGTATAATAAAATATCAATTAAAATAAAAAGCAGTAAAAATAAATCATGTTCAATAAACTTTAAACAAATGGTAGCAAAAAATGCTGTTACCCTATAGAAACATTTTTCACAGACAAATTCGAATAAGTGTTCTAAAGTACACTTTAAGGATATACTTAAAATACTAATGTAAAATAATATACATGCTTAAGTAATGATAATAAATTTATATCAGAGCTGAAACAAATTCTTTTGTCTAAATGCTACTATACTAATAGATTAATACTTATGTGATAAATATTGAATTAATTAATTAATGTAATTATAACGATTTGATATTTTAATTAGATTTTAGTTATGTTGATTGAATCATGCATACGTGTAGGAGCACGTATTTTTCCTTTCGGAGACAGAAATGTCAGATATATATATTTCATTCTCTGAGTGCTTGACATTGTTATCGAATGATTGCATAGCTAGCTACGGGTGAAGAAACAGCGCGGCTTCACTAAAACAAAACCTAGTAAGTTTTGTGAAAATATTTTTTTAACGGAACTCCCATAGTAAGTACTCATCTCATGGTGATGGTACCCGCTTCAAAATTCTACAATTAATCAGAGATTTCGAAACTTTAATAACTTAAAAATTAAAAATAATTTAAGTCACTTTAACCAATCCAAAACAAAGCAGCTATTTGACACTAGCTAGTGTTAAAGATAGGTTTTAAAGTAATTAAAATGCCTTACTAGGTATTTGAATTGGCAATAATGGACAGTGGAACTTTACGATACTGAAAATATCAATCGTTTTACTTATTTAAAATTCCGAGTGGTACTGCAACTGTTATGGGCACGCGAGTCACTTACCATCACGCGCATGACTTGTTCGTCTCTTTCACTTACTTTTTATAAACAAAAATGTTGTCAAGCAAAATCAAATTTTATTTCAAATTTTTCGAATGCAATAACTAAACCGAATACCTAGCAAATGCTTATAGTGTTTTGATTCTGATTTATTGCTACGGTAAGTTTACTTATGTCCATAAATATATTTAAAGTTAGTAAGGAAAGTTAATAAAATATATAATATGATCATCTTTTTAACATCAATATATTCTTTGATTGATACCCTACCAAATACTATTACTTTTTCACAATAAAGTTTAAGGGCGACCATTATTCGTGTTTTGGGCTCTCCTGCAAAATTTTGTCTAAGGCACTAGGTTTTCTTTAAGGGCAGCCGAGCGCAATGCATGCATACCATACTACACTAGCAAGCGTAGCGCGCACAGGTAGCGCGTCTATAAGAAAAAGGACTTTTAACTACGTCATCACTGGGCGCTATACTCACAATTTTTGATACTGTGTGTGTGACTACAATGTGGATTTATATAAAACAGTTTGTTTTAATTCGCAGTCCTCAAGTACAAGTTCAAGTTTTATGTGGATATGGCTCCGTCGCTTTAGGGACTCACACACCACACTCAACTAATTCGCATTCGTCAGAAAAATCTTTATGCCCATGTAATAAGAGCAAAAAAGACGTTGTGCGTTTCGTGTCGGCGATTCGAGCGGAAACAAAACGCGTAATGTCTTTTTCGCACTTATTACATTGACATAAAGGTTTTTCTGACCACCTCAACCGTGTGCGTAAATGTGGTGAGTCCCTAAACGACGATTCTGCCAATATCAGGGTTGGCATTGGGATTTAGTTTAGATAAATTGACGGTTATTCAAATATTTTGCGGTTACTATTATTTTTTGGTAGATTAGAATGAGTCTTTGAAACAAGGACAACACAAAAATTTTGATATGTATCCAACACCGGCGTAATTCGCTCAGTATTTATTTAAAATAAAATATTGTTTTCACTTCTCATGCTCTTAAAGTTCGTATATATGCTGGGTTTAGCATCTAATAATCTGTGTGCTGGGTGTAGGTTGCATAAAATAGGATTATATGCTCTAGTGCATAAAATAAAATCGTCGTTTAAAACCGAGGCAATGACGCCTGCATCAACAGCCACGCCGTTTTTAGCCGTGGGGCGACGGCTTAAGAATACATTGTCGCCTCCCCATACATGCCCGTGGGGGTCGTAAGAGGCGACCGAGGGCGTCACAAGTGTCCATCTGCTTAGCATTGTGGTAGGCTCTGTGCCGACTGGATAGCGACCACAGTACACACGGCGGAAAACCCTCCACAGTGAAACGCTTTTGCGAATCGCGTTCAGGGATCAGTTGGTGTACATCCAGTGCATTTGGCCAGACCGGCAAAATGATAGTGACGGAGTGAAGATATTTGTGTTTTCCATCCGTTACTCTCATCTCTGGACTGTATTCGCACTTTCCATCAGGCGCGGTGCAGTCATTTTGTCGAGTCGCAATAAAAAAAAAAAAAAAAAAAACGCACACTAGAACTTTATAAAACTTCAAAAGTTTTACTTTTATTTTTTAATGCGCATTATATTACAAAATTAAAAAAGTAGGCAATAGTCATTCTAATAAGTTATAAGAAATAGAAATGCATAAAAAAATAAAAGTTTGTAAAATATAACTGAGCATTATTTAGTCCGACCTGAGTCACGTGTAGAAAAAAAAGTAGTACATTGGCGGAAAGTTCTTATTTTTTCTTGGCAATAGTTGTGTTTTTAGAATAATAACGCATAGAAACCTAGTCCGCACACGCTAAGTGAGGCAAATTGAAGCGCGCCAAAAGGGCCTACACGAGCGGGCGGGCCTTCAGTGCTCAAGGTCAACTTGCACCGCGAACAGATCAAGAATTTTAGCTAAAAATGACGAAATGTGCGGTAAATGAGTGTAAAAATACGTCAGACAAACATAAAGTAGATACTAACATCACATTCCACAAGGAAGTAGGAAGTCGAAGTTTCAACTTGTATTTTTATAAAAATAT
Source organism: Hyposmocoma kahamanoa (assembly GCF_003589595.1). NCBI lineage: Eukaryota > Metazoa > Arthropoda > Insecta > Lepidoptera > Cosmopterigidae > Hyposmocoma > Hyposmocoma kahamanoa. The sequence goes on from NW_020653467.1 coordinate 719,975, forward strand.
TCACTAAAACCGAAAATTAACCTACTACTAAAACTAGCCTACATGAATTTGATTTTTGCCTCACTTGTGACAGTTCGTTTGGTATGAAACTATCATTCTATGCGTTATTATTCTAAGGTTGTGTTATCGTTTATTTGTAATATTGCTGTTTAATTTACTCGTAATTGAAGCGAAAAGCAGTGTATAACTCGTCCATAAAACTCATTTTACCCTCGACTTAAGTATATATACTAGTCTCCGGTAAAATGACGCGTTTTATCCACTTGTTGTACAATCTACTAAAATTGTATTCATGTAGTCAGAATAAAGCAATCAGTTGCTAAATACTGTTTTATGTCAAGTTTTAGAAGGTTATACAAAATAAATAAACAAGTTAAACATATTTTTTCGTGAAATAGAGATCCGTGTACAGATCCGTAACTGCCACCGTGACTGAACGGTTACCATGTGACGGTGAGTTTGGGTGTAATTTGTGGTTGTCTGGGTGTGTGTCCATGGCACCCGAGACACAGGGTTCCCTAGTACGGGGCTATGTTGAGTGTGTGCGTGCGTGCATGTCTCGCAACATTAATTAAAACTTTTCAATACAAAGTTAGAATTTCTATGTATTTGTATTGAAATAATTTTATGCTCTCGACTTTATAAAACAGAAAAATAAAAAAAAATTCTATTCATGATTGTATTGACTAAGTTTGAAATTTATTAAGCGATTAATAATTTTGAGCATTTAAACCTGTAAACATTGCGCATGTGCGAATGGGAGGAGCGTAGTTCAGTTCGGTCATTGACCTAACTGCTGGAAGGGATACAATCATGAACAGCCCCACGAGTGGCCTTGAGTGAGATTTTTGCAATCGACGAGTGTAGTGGTGCGGCGCTCCAAGGTCGGTGGCACGGGTTCGTCGCCTTGGAGCGCACCCGCCGCCAAAATGAAGCTCGATTCGCGGTACAAGTGCGCATTAGTCTAACTTAGCCTTAACGAAGTTTGTTTTAAGATTAAAAAAAAAACTACTAGCGACAAACTTTTTTAGTTATGTGTTTTTCTGTCTAAAGAAATAAGTGCGCATTTGATATCCATCGCACCCGATGGACAGTGACGGTGCGGCGACGATGTAGCATGCATACCTAAATAATGCCGATTCATCCTTCAAAAGACCCTAGTTATAGCGTTCGGGGCATAACTCTGCAGGCAGGGAATTCCACTGTTCAGCCGCTCGCCAAATAAATGTGGAAGCGAAACGCTTCCTGCGAATTTTTGGAATATTCACAACATCGGGGTGGTACCCCAGACTACATCAGTCTCCCAATGATGGAAAGGGGAAGGCGGAATTACATCATGCAATTCCATTGCACACTCTTCGTGATATACATATACTGTAGAATATCGATAAGCTGGCAACTTTACGGAGATGTTCAAGGCTATGCAGCTTCGTCTCTACTAAATCCGAGTTGCCTATACACCTCTTAGCTCGCTTTTCAACTGATTCCGAGGTGTTTAAACGAGATGACGTCCAACAAAAGTGTAACCGTGTTGTTTTTCTAGTTTGTGTTGTTAATTGTGTAATGACGTGTCTCTGGTGCCGACGGTATCGGAGTGTCAGTTGGTGCCACCAAAACCTTTTTCATGAAGATCAACAAGTTTCCTAATTATCATCTCAGTTTATCAAATGCTGGAATTTGAAAGGTAAGACAAAAAACTAAGTAAACATATCAGACTACCATTTCTCGTACGCAGTGACATTTTTCTAGAAATAAAGTAACTAATACCTATCTGTACAGAAAAAAAACTACGTTTTTAATAGTGATTTAGCATCACTATTAAAAACGTAGATTTTTTTACTGAAACGTATATATGTACGAATAGAGATTTAAAACCTTTCGACCTTTCGAATCGGCATTCGATCGATTTTATTCGAAACAAACAACAGATTATTTCTTAGAGGATGGAAAAGTCTAAGGATTATTTACACTGAAATCAGGAGCTGTCAATTATTTTTTGATTAAAAAGACTGAATATAAGGAAAAACATCATTGTGTTACAGTGTCAAATAATACCTTTGTCAATAAATAAGGAAAAGATACAGGAACAAGCCTTTGAACTTAACCACTACGCTGCCCTCCTTGTCATATTGACTCTTAGTTTTTTCTTTGATAAATGGAAATCACGCTGATTTTGCTTATCAATAAAGCTGGAACTACTTAAATAAGATATAAAAGAACACGTATGAGGTTGTAGATCTGGGGGCCAATCGCGCTATTTTCGCAGGGTTTAACCTTACAACATTTGAGGTTATGGTTTTGGTTAATTAATGGTTCT
>NW_020653468.1:0-13810 GCF_003589595.1 Hyposmocoma kahamanoa
GATTTTACTCGGTTAAACGAAGAAACTTCACCTCCTTTAACTAGCAGTTAAAAAACTTTGGACTTTGGACTTTCTTTAGTCATCAAGAGTAAAGAAAAACTTAATGAAAATGTTAAATAGAAATATAAATAGAGTGTTCAGCGATATTCTAGGATTTCTACAGGATTCAAGATCTGCGCCGTTGATACGATGGGTGCTAAGGTTGCTGGCTCTAAGTCGGGCTATCACGCCCATCGGTTGGCCCGAACATTATCCGGTACATGGTAAATATACGAAATAGAGCAGTTACACATGGTGACTTTTAGCCGCTCGTGTGCAGCGATGCAGTCGCTACTTCTCTACACATACGCGCGACTTAAGTGCCGATACTACCGCAGCTCGAATTAATTTTTTTCCCGCACTAATACTGTTCATAGGGTCGAGCGGCAAGGACATTGGCTTCATTTCAGTTGGTGTTAAAAAAAAATCATTGGTGTATGTAAAGTAGAATACGGTGTTTTTCTTGTACAATTTCGAAAGTTTGTGTTTTTTCATGTGACTTATAAGTAGCGATATAAATGCGATGTTAACGCGATGCACGTTTTTAATGATTCAATATAAGCAACTGCATCTATGCCGCACCTATTAGACGCTAATGTCACGATGCAATCATAAATATTTCATTTCATAAACGCGCGTTTGTATCGTTGCTAATAATCACCGTGTGTAACCGTTTTTAGATTTAGATTTTACTAACAACAAGCAACATTGGTGTCAAAAGTCATGTAAGTCTACGTATAAGTTCAATATGTGGCTCTATTTCATAGAGCGTCTACTCCCAAAAGTAAAATCCGATACACGTAGCTGCGTACGTCCTTCGTTTGAATAATTTCTTACTATGAAACGCGTTATGAAATATGAAATGCGTATGAAATATTGACAGTGAGAACAATTAAGTATTAATAAAAATTCGTCACTGCAGCATTACGGGATGTGGCATTTGAAAAAGCGAAGATCGACCGAATGTAATATTGTACAGGGACGTGTTATTTTTCTGTCTATAAATCACACAAAAGCCCAAATATCTCATATGATTAGACATATTTATGTAGTTTATTTATAAATCTTGCCAAATTTTGCTTTGGTTTCTTCAGATTGCCTATTTGTTTGTATATTTTGATGATTGTTGTTAACGTTAATTATAGTTATTAAAATTACGTTGTTTTTAATAATTATTCCGCGTTTTGATGAACAAAAATAAATAAAACAAGCTGAGTCTTGAATGTCACGTTGTGAATTCGTAACTATAGTCTAGTGTCAACTGTTAGTTTCGCCAAGGAGCATATAGATAGCGCTGATGTAATTGTACGAAATAAACATCGCGTATTATTATTTAACGAAAAATTATTTGCTATGTGCTATTGAATAAAAAATAAATAAAATATTGAAGAGATGTATGTAAATAAATAAGTTCAACTTAACTTTTAATCATTACAAATAAAACTACGTTAAAATAAACTACGTTAAAATAAAATAAATCAATAACATAAACACGTATACAAATGTGCCGAACTATTACGTTACTCAATAAAAAAGGTCTGTGGTAAAATCGCTAATGGTGTTCTGAAATTGATGATTTGCAATGCGAGTCAAGTTACTAATAACATAGTTGAAGTCCTCCAAACGTTTTATGTATTACAGAATCTTTCACAATTTATTGGCTCCTATGCTTCTCAGATACATTAGTTCACCAACAAAACTGTGGTAATTACGTATAATGTGGTAATTACGGTCAACCGTGACCATGGGACCTGTAAAGGGCCCGAAACGTCGGTTTGTTTGAAAAAACAAATATACGCGATTTAAATCCGGAAAAATAGTTTCATTTCCTATGTGTAACAATCGCGAAAACCTAAGAACTCGATATGTGGTAATTACGATTTATTCCTTTACGCATACTTAACTATTTCTTGCAACCAGAGCGGGTAATAATATAAATCAAACGTAACCTTCTGCTAAACGTGTTAACTATCATTGATATCCACAATCTTTTTTTTTAATATATAATACACATTCGCTTGGCCACAATCTCACCTGTTGTTAAGCGACGATAAGACCGACGATGGGACGCATTTGCCTAAAAATGCCTATTCACTCTAGCTTTGAGTAGCCCCAAATTGTTATTTTAGGGAAATACAGATGCCGTTCAGTTCGTAGAGCATTCCATTCCTTTGCCGTACGCATCAGAAAGGAAGAAGCAAAGCGCTTAGTGCGTATAGGTGGAATATCAACGACATAAGAATGGAGTGCTCCAGACCTTTTAGTCGACCGAAGGAGGAACGGCGAGGGTGGAACTAAATTGAAAAGTTTCTGCGCACACTCCCCGAAATCTATCCGATAGAAAACCGACAAGCAGGCTAATTTTCTGCAATGGTCGAGATTTTGTACCTTCGACTCCAAAAGAGAATTGTTGTTAATAAGTCTCTTTGCTTTTCGTTCCACCGAGCCCAAGGCAGCTAACTGGTAATGGGCAGAGCCGTCCCAAAGGTGGCAGCAGTAATCCATACACAATCGAACTTGTGCTTTATACAGATTTAAAAGCTGTGGTGTGAAGTACCGCCTGACCTTGTAAACTAAGCCAGGTTTTCTGGCAGCAGTTTAAGTTATAATTGTTTTTTACACGCAGTCCATCAAATATGCGTTTGCATGACAGGCTATAAGCGTTTTCATATATTTATGAACGGTAATGAAATCCACATTTAAAGCGTTCGTGTTTAACAGTCCGAGCAATTTTATTATTCAATGCACTTTAAAAAGAAAATGAAGCTGATTGACGAAATATAATAAAAAAGAAACCTGTTAAGTAAGTGCAATGAGCATTATATTAAGTTCGGACCAACACTAACAGATGGCGGGACGGTCGAGTTAAAATGCGCTGACAATGTGTGCGTACAAAGTTTTTAATCTTTTTTTTAATAAATAATAGATACACGATTGGCTACAATCCCACCTGATGTTAAGCGACGTTGGGACCGACGATGATACGCGTTTGCTTAAAAAATACCTATTCAAGCTGTGAATAGCCCCAAATTGTACTATACTAGTCTTGCAAAGTACAATTTGGGGCTAAATTGTACTTTTTGGGAAACACAGATAGAGTATTTAATTCCTTTGCCGTACGCATCAGAAAGGAGGAAGCAAAGCGCTTAGTGCGAATGACTTTTTTATCTACTTTATTCTGTTACCAGCCTTACTGGCTATAAACAGATGTGTTGTAATATCATAATGGAAAGGGTGATACTCCCAGTGGAGCTAGGGACATACTATCGAATCAAAAGTATCGATAACTCAAGATATCGATACTTTTGTCCTGCAAATGTTCCCTACTTAAAGACCAATAAGTCTTTTATTTGTTTTATGATTTTTTATTGAAACAAATAATAAAATACTGATTAAATCGATCAATTCAATCAATAGTCATTTCACATAATTTGTGTTACATACATTTCCTCCTGTGTATAATCACATAAAAATAAAAATCTATTTGGTAACAATCTGGGTCTCGTTTTTGATATTGTATTACCTGCTTTTGAGAACAAACGTTCTGACGAAGGAATAAACTTCGCCGGAATTACGGGGTACTCAAATATAACGTTTGTCAGGTATGTTAATTCAAATGTTTTTATTTATTTTTCTTCATTCTCATTCTTATAAAGAGGTAAATAGTCTCAAACACAATACAGCCAAGTCATTTGTGATGAAGATTTCCATTAAAAAAAATAGTGGCTTGCGTTATGATATGAGATGTCTTAAGTAGGAATTAGTCAAAACGATACGTAACGAAAAGTACCAATACCGGAAAAGTACTCGATACCAAAAAGTATCGATACTTTTTCCATGTTCCTAAGTGGAGCCCAACCCTATAGATTGTGTAGTCAAGTATTTTGCTAAAACATTATGATATTCAATAAACTTAATATTACAATGTCCCAAAAGTCAAAACAGTGTTTGAATAGGAAATTGGAATATTCCAATTTCCTATGAATGCATTTACTGAATTTATTAATTGTAATTGGTTGATGATTAATCGCAATTAAAAATTTAATGTGAAAAATGAAGCCAAGTCTCGCCACAGTGAACTTCTGAAGTTTTGACATCTTAGGTAGAGCAATCTGGCATTCCTTTAACTTTTCACTCCTCATTTGACAACCTGTGTGGCCCATTGGATTGCACTACGGGCGCATTACAAGGATTTTCCTAGTTTGTGGTCTAGGTAATTGGTGTGATTGTCTGGCACATTATTGTTATTATTATTTAACAAATAACTTAATGACTATACATTTTTGAAAAGTATTTTGTGATTTGGTAATCGCGCAAAGCATGTTTTGCAATATCAATGTATCTGTATACATTACAACACACCAATTACCTGGTATCAAATTAGGAAGTTTCTTGTACTATGAGTACCAGAGCTACAAAATAATTCCGGGGCACTATACATAACACGCAAACTTGAAACAATTAGAAAAGTTCGTTTCCAAATAGCTGCTACTGGGAAACGTCCTTTCCTAGCGCCGTGGCTAATCGCTAGAAAATATTCTCCGTTAGCGTTAACGCACTTTTTCATACGAATAAACCAATTTCGAAAATATTTGTGCCACTCCTCCGTGACAATCTCTGAAACATATTTTTCATACTCTTCGGCAGCCTCTTCAGGAGATGAAAATCGTTGACCGCGTAAGTGGTTCTTAATTTTTGGAAATAAATAAAAGTCACAAGGTACCAGGTCGGGACTGTAACCGGGATGGTTCATGAGGTCAACGTTGTCCACCTTCAAAAATTCATTTGCCTGTCTGGCCGTGTGAGAACTGGCATTATCGTGGAGCGTTTATGGTTATTTTTACGGAATTTGTCAATAACTTCCGGCAAACAAATGGTCGTGTACCAATCACTATTCACGGTACAACGATTCTCCAAAGCAACAGTAGCCACGTGTCCAGTTTTATTAAAAAAAGAGGCAATCATCCGTTTAGAGCACTTTGCACGCGCGCCACTTTGGTTGGTTTCGGCTCATCTCGAAAGCTCGATTGCTGCTTTGTTTAGGGATCATAACTATAAATCCATGTTTCGTCACCTGTTACTATGTCTTGCCTTCGTTTAATCTGGTAAATATGGCATTGCACCAAGGGGCGCGACCCGTTTTTTGAGCCTCAGTCAATTGTGTGGGTCCACCGAGAGCATAGCTTTTTCACATGCAAATGTTTGTGTAGTATTGATTGTATTTGACTCATGCCTATGCCTAAAGATCCTCATTGTATGTCACGTGCCTGTCTGTTTTGATCATACGGCGCACAGCATCGATGTTTTTGTTGTTCACAGCAGTGGACGGGCGACCATCACGAAATTTGTCACTGAGATTAACACGACCGCGTTTGAATTCTGCAAAGCAGCTATAAATTGTCGTCTTGCATGGTGCTTCATCGCCAAAAGCAGTTTGAAGCCGAGCGAAGCTCTGCTGGACTGTTAACTTACACTTAAAGTCGTAGAAAATCATACTACGAAAATTTTCACAAGTCCAAGGGGATGTAGACAACCAATTTCTAAAATGACGCTACAATGTAAAAACAAGCGACAGTCAGATGAAACAAACTGTATTCTACAGCCAAAGAGGTTCATTTTCAAATGTTATAATTACTTTTTAAATATTGTTTATCTAAGTGGTCAATTCCGGAAACTTTAGTGCACCAATCAGTGCAGTATTTTAATTTAGTCGAGTATTGGTGAGGGCGAACATGCTCGCCCGCAGGTTCGTCTGATGAACTGCTGCAGTGAAGACGCTACCTACCGTACGCTGGCACCCTGTGGACGAACTAAACTCAACGCTCACTAGATGCTCTGCGCGTGCAATACAACAATGCCTTTAGGACGCTGTTGGAGCTGTCACGTATCTGCAGTGCCTCAGCCATGTTTACGAATGCGCGAGTGGACAGTTTCATGGCTGTCATTTGTAAAAAGTTGGCGTCGCTACTGAACAGAATACGTGTCAGGAATAGTAGTAGTAGGAGGCTATTAAGACAATTACTGGAAGGATTGACTGCCCTGTGATGCGGCTTGGTAGAATTTAAGTACTAACATAGTTTTAAGGCTGTACCAACTAACATTAATTGGATCATAGTTGTCTTGATAAAATAAATAAAAATTACTTATTTATTGACAGTAATTGTTTTGGACGGCTGTCGGACGGAGATCGAGAGTACAGGGCAGGTTAGTCTTTGATTTTCACAACTTTGTCATGTTTTTGTAGTGTCCTCGTCTTTGGCTGGGGCACTGCCGTGCCACCAGGTTCTACACAGATTGCAGTTTATTACCTATGCATTAGTCACAGAGTTGGTTTTAGTGTAGGTTAACGAGTTTTGTGCTTTTTTACAGTAACTTTGGGGTGACTCTTGTTTAGTGTTTGTTAATTTGATTAATTTTGCATTGTGATAAGGGGGGTGAAGGTAGGTGGTCTATGTCCAGGAGGAAGGTAGGATAGGAAAAAAACATTACACTTATTTATTGACGTAGTCAAGTACAAAAATGCAAGAAATGTGATAGTTACGTAGCTTTAGTGCATTTGTTCTGGAAATTAGCAATGACATAGTTTACTTACAAGTGCCAAGCTCACATTGTTCACTGCTAAACATGGTGTTCTTCAAATTATGTAGAAAATCTATGAATTAAAGTGTTTTAATTTGTATTAGGACCTATTATAACAGAAAATTCACATTATGTGTACTTTGTTCATTTTAGCAACATAAAAACATTTAAAATTCAGTTTATAAATTTATAAAACCGATTTCAAAATTATGATTAATATGGGGTAATAAAACAAAAAGTTTTCAGTACAAATTGGGTAGCATAAAATAGTTACATAGATTACCCTGTTACTGTTCATAGACCACAGCCCTCTCCGATAAGACGAATCACGTAGTTTCAATTTTAGCAGGGATAATCCTGGAGACGACGAATTGCAATGGAAAACCTGAAAAAGATATATTTATAGAGATTCTACTGTAGTAGTGTATACAAAATTAAAACAGTGAACAAGCCTGCGTTTTCTAACTCCATTTCATATGTTATTGAATTGCATGGTGTACCTACCACAATCTCTGTGAATTTCTGGTCTCCTGGTACTATGACAAGATCAGAAAGGAAAAGTGAAAAGAAAAGCAAGTAACATTCGTCATTTATCATCATACTGGTACTTAATTGTAGAGTGACCCATGTCGCCGAAACAATCTGCCATTCTGAAAAGTTTTATCGCTATTGTTGGCCTCTACATCATAGCGGACGACTTGAACAATTCTCGAAAATACCTTCTTTCACTGTCTGACAAGATGACGCGAGAAAGAAAGAATAATGATTGCTTTTTCGACATAGACAGAAAGAACTAGTTTCAGAGATACCGTAGTTTAATAAAATAAACTAACAATGTATCTAATGATAATATACTTCTTACTAATTGCAATTTTGAAAATATAAGTGAGTTGGAATAACAATGCGCCGACAACGCAGCTTTCCAAAGGAGGTACATAGGTTAAAGCCCAAACGTCTTTGTATATTTTGTATAATTGAAATTATACTGTAGTTGATGGATTGACGGATACAAATTTTACTCGGTTAAACGAAGAAATTTCACCTACTTTAACTAGCAAATGAAAGACTTTGATTGATGAGTATAAGTAAAGAAAAAAATTAATCAAAATGTTAAATAGAAATATAAATAGAGTTGTCAGCGATATTCTAGGATTTCTACAGGATTCAAGATCTGCGCCGTTGGTACGATGGGTGCTAAGGTTGCTGGCTCTAAGTCGGGCTATCACGCCCATCGGTTGGCCCGAACATTATCCGGTACATGGTAAATATACGAAATAGAGCGGTTACACATGGTGACTTTTAGCCGCTCGTGTGCAGCGATGCAGTCGCTACTTGTCTACACATACGCGCGACTTAAGAGGGAGCAGAGGAAAAATTCCTAATCTTCGATTTGATTTTAGAGGGATATATCCACTTTAAAGTTAAAAATAAAATATTGTATGGGTAACTACACGATATATTCAAGCATAGACATTAATCAGAAACATAAAACAATAAAATTTCCTCGATAGATAAAAATCACGAAATGACCTCTAATTTTCCCATTTTTTCGATTTATCCTCGAAATGCTACAGGTTATTAGGACAAAAATTAGATAACTAATTATATTTATGCATGATCGACAACTGTCACTACGGATTTTTCTTTAATCCCTTTAGTTTTAGACTTATTCCGCTAAAACGAATTTGGTACTTTTAATGCGCAAAATTCAACATCTCCTGTCGCATGTCACGCGAACTTCAGGCATATATTTGTGTCACAAATTTGGGCGGAGCCAACGTCAAAACTTTTTTGGCATGCTCCCTCTTAAGAGTTGATACTACCGCAGCTTGAATTAATTTTTTTCCCATATTTTGCTTGAGTCGAGCAGCAAGGACATTGGCTTCATTTCAGTTGGTGTAAAAAAAAATCATTGGTATATGTAAAGTAGATCTTCAATTTTACTACATTTTTTCTAAAGTGATTGATTCAACACTTTCACTGTTATGCAGAATCGACCAAAGCGATTTGAGGTTGTGTCGACTCATAAGTAGCGATATAAATGCGATGTTAACGCGATGCACGTTTTTAATGATTCAATATAAGCAACTGCATCTATGCCGCACCTATTAGACGCTAATATCACGGATGCAATCATAAATATTTCATTTCATAAACGCGCGTTTGTATCGTAGCTAATAGTCACCGTGTGTAACCGTTCTTAGATTTAGATTTTACTAACAACAAGCAACATTGATGTCAAACATTTTGTGGGTCTACATACAAGTTCAATATGTGGCTCTATTTCATTGTAACTACTTGAAATTGCGTTCCATTTATGTCATCTAGCACGATATTTCGAAAGAGATGAATTAATTTATAAGGATAATGTAAACGCTAAATGGAACGTAACCAATCTAACAATATGCGGCTAAAATCTTAGACTATGGAAACCAATGGAGTTAAACTGCCGCATTACATAATTTATTATAAAAACAAAGAAAAGGAAAAGGTTTAGTCTAGCTTTGGACTATCCATTTGTATATAGTAATTATGAATTGTAACACCAAGAAGTAACACAAAATATTCAAAACAAATACATATTTTGTAAAGTATTGAGTGGCTTTTATGAAATATTAATATTTTTTTTGATATCGTGCTATTTCAATTCCAATGACCTGATTACTTAGCGTTAACAATGAATTTAAACCTGTTTAACATTGTTACGTACATCGTGCAATAATGAATTTGAATGTACTTCGATTTGATATGGTTTACGTCTTATATTATTCGATGACTTCTTATATCTCATTGAAATAATGCTATTTTTAGCCGACTTAAAAAAGAAGTAGGTTCTCAATTCGACTGTATGTTTTTTTTGTATGTATGTTACGCGATAACTTCAGCATTTGTGAACCGATTTTGATGATTATTTTTTTGGTTGAAAAGAGGATATTTCAATGTGGTCCCATTTAAATTTGAAGAAAAACCTTTAAGGGTGGCAAACTAAGGGATGATCTGGTTTCGCGCACTTTCCGGTAACTGATTTCAATAATTGAGGTCCGATTATTATTTAATTTACTTGAGACAAGACTTAAAAATAATTTAGATTTACTAACAGATTTAAAATTAAAACTCCACAGCAGTTCCCCACATTCAATGGCAGTAAAACTTGCTAAGATCTGAGGGGCACTACCACTGCACCCACCACCCTGAAACATACGTTGACAAGTCCCATGTGCCTGTCATTTCACCACCACCCTTACCCTTCAAAACTAGAACACAGTAATGCAGAAATAGGTAAGGTGGCAGTAGTACCCTGGGCGAACTTTTTCACAAGGAGCTCTACTGCTACAAAATTATTATTAGTTATTGTGTATTTATACCTTACCTGTCTAAATAAATATTATTGAAGGGTACAATATAATAAAATTTGAGATGTGAAATTACTCACCCACTGCCCACATTAATTTCTCTTGATATTTGGGATAATATACGCTATTTCGTTGAGACACTGTCTTGCAGCGATATGAGTAGTATGGGTTGATAGAAAACAGCACAGAAAACAAGGCAAGAGCAAACAAAATGTTTTTACAATTATTTAAATTAGATTTTTTGTACCTAAATATATTTTTTTATTGTTGGAACATCCAACTTGTGACGGGCCATGGGAGATTAAGAGCGACGGCTATGTAATTAGCATAGTCCTCACATGCTGGGTCACGGGCCCTTTTGACATGCCTTTTTATTATTTTAACTTAAATTTTTTTTTATTTAATTTTTTCTCTTTGTTATATGTTTGTACAGGTATTTTGCATATTAAACAAAACCGATTTTACTTTGTTTTTTATTTATTTTTATTCCAAGGTCGTTGAGTGAGTCATTGCTCGAGAACTACACAGAAGAAAGAGTTCGTCCAGAGAAGTATTGCCACGTTACCTATTTCTGCCGCCAAGTAGTAATGTTAGCAATACTGTGTTTCGGTTTTGAAGGGTAAGGGTGCTGGTGAAATTACAAGCACTTGGGACTTGTCAACTTATGTGTCAAGGACACGGGCGCAGTGGCAGTGCCCCCCAGATCTTTGCGATTTAAGGCTCGTAGTGGCAATGCAAGTGTTATGGACAGACGTGTAGCGTACCATCAGGCGCATGACTTGTTCGTCCCGTCACTTGATACTATAAAAAAAAACAGTGTCACTATTCGAAATAAAATACTTTTTCATTTCCACAGGGAATTTCAAAGTTTGTTGAAAGTACGTATACGACCATGGTATACCTGTAAAACGTAATCACGATTGTTTACAGATGGCGAAGTTTTTGATTTCATAGTGGTTGGGGCTGGCTCGGCGGGTGCAGTGGTAGCATCGCGATTGAGTGAGATACCTCACTGGAGAGTACTGCTCATCGAAGCTGGTGGTGACCCTCCTCCGGGGAGCGTGGTGGGTTTTTATACAAAATATTTAAAACAAAGATCGAACAATAAGAAATGCTTCTTCGAACCGGCTGGATTCGAACCAGCATCCACAAGCAAACCGTGTCAGACGTTCATCCAACTAAGCTACGAACCACCAGGCTTTACGAATTTTTCTATGTGCTTGTTGCATATCAATACCTCCAACGAACACTACGTCAACTTTATTTTTTGGTAATTTTCTGTTATTTTTGTAAACAGCCATAAGTATTTATTTACTAATATTATGTTCCAAAAAAATAAAGAAACAACAAACAAAATTCGAAAAAAACAATGGATTTTGTTTCTTTATATTTATAAAGAAACAAAATCCAAAATAAAAACAGAACTGGTTCAAAAATTAAGTTGGCCTAGTGTTCAATGGAGGTATTGATTTTCGTTTTGTGACGACTATTGCCGTATCGCCATCTGTGAGAAATCTATGAAAGTTTTTCTTCATTCAACTAGGTGCCTTTACAGCTACCAGCAGTTGACCAGAGATGTCACTTTAATAGTTGTAATTAGGTTTTGGTTTTTAACGACTTTTTGCCGTAGCGCCATCTGTGAGAAAACGTTAAAAACACTTTAAAATTAAGAAATAATGTATTTACACTATTATCATAGTATAATAAGACAAGTAATGTAACTCCATAAAAATGTGTGCACGCCCGCAGCGCGCATTGTATTGACGCACATATTCGTCTAATCTCGCAGTGCACTCACATTGCATAAATTGGGGTCATCGCACGCGCTGTTGTAGAATAGCGTTCTCTCGGTGTTTAAAAAAATAATATCAAATAGTAGACGTGATTATTTTTGTGTATATGGTTGTTTTCACAAGAGTGTCTCAAACATAGAATTTTTAGGTATTTCGTGCATACTCCCATAATCGTGATACCAATCCGCGATGTTGGTATGAAAATATCATACGCAGATAATGCGTTTAACAAAGGTTATTTCAATATAGCACGAGAATACTGCGATGAATACTTTATTTTTTTCAAATTGTGTTTACAACCTGTAGGGCTAGCGTAGCAGGGCGCGATTTGCGCGAGAGCGACATAAATTGCGAGATATTGCTATTCTCGCATAGAGTATCTCGCGCTTTATATTGCTCTGGCCCAAACTGCGTTCTCTAGGGCTAGCATAACAGGACTGACTTGCGCGAAATCGACATAATGCGCGAGATATGCTACCTATTCTAGTAAAGAGATCAAGCGCTTTATCTCAGTCTAGCGTAATTCACACCTTGTTGTGCTACCTGTACTGACGCGCTAGCCCTTCTATAAGTATAACTTAAGTCACATCTCGGACACTCCGTACCAACGGTCGAAAGTTATTTACTCACTACTACTACTACTACTACTACTACATACAGCATGGCGCTATCTGCACACGCGCAAATGTGTGCGTGAAGTGGCAGAGTTATCCATCACTTCTAGTACGATTAACGTCACGTGGCCAGAGCGGCAACATAGCGAAAATTCTATGTAAATATTATTCTATTAATAGAATCCTAACATGCAAAAAATATATTAAAAGCACTTAAAATGTTATATTATACTTTTAAATAAGGTAACCAAGGTACTTTAAATTGCGTGTCCAAGATTATCATTACCTAGTTAACAATTAGGTATATTCACTACTTAATATTTATTGGCAATAGAAATCGAAAATTCAAGAACCCTCGTCTATTAGCTCACGAAGTTATGGCGTCTCATTATATTGATATAATAAATCTGTATTATATATTACTCTGACCTACTTACTTCGTATCTTCTTTCAGAAAACGAAAGAAACTCCTCTCTTTATCCTGTTTAGATGATAATAAACAGCCGAACAGCACAATTCACGACCATTATAAATAGTAACGTACAATGATGTTATATATTAACGTACAAGTTCCGTAATTAATAAATGAAAAGTATATTCAAATATCGTAGCCGTCTTAGCGCGAAATTCGCTCGCCGGCAGCCTTGTTGTCGTTCAGTCTATGTGACCGTCAATGTGCCCGTCAATGTGCGGGGCGTGGTGCGATATTTAAAGCTAGGGAGGGGGCGGTGAGTGTCCATTCACTTTACTTTTATATTCCCTGCTTAAGTAATAATGTGACAACCGTATTCTTCGAGAAACGTGTAGGCATTGACGCACAGAATAGGCGGGAGTTTTATTACTTGTCATAATATATCCTGCTATTATTATACTGTATACCAAAACTTTTTGCCATATGTTTAGAATGGATCCTTCGTATCGGCTCCATATCGTACTCGATCCGGTGTCAGCCAGGGTTCAATATTCGGTCCTCTCTTATTTAATTTCATGATCAATGGTCTGGAATCAGTTTTTAAAAATGCTTGTTCTCTGTTTTAGGCTGAGGACCACAAATTAGTATCTGTTGTCGAACTGTTGAACAGGGAGCAGATTCTGTATCCTTGCAAAGGGACGTCAACGCGGTATTCCAATGGAGTGTGGACAACATGCTCCTTCTCAATCCAGCAAAATGTTTTGTCCGCACTTTCAGCCGTGCGCATTCTCCGTTGCATGTGCAATTTATGTGCTTGGTACTGAGTCATTTAACCGTGTCTTTTCTATAAGGGATGTAGTATTTGACTCGCGCCTCACTTTTCATGACCATGTCGTGACCCTTGCTGATGACTGTTTTAGAAGAGTGCTTTGTAATCCGTAATGTCAGAGACTTTCATGATCCTGGAGCTATACGAATGGTCTATAACGGTGACAAGGAAGTCAGCCTTCGTCGCTTGTG
>NW_020653469.1:0-15068 GCF_003589595.1 Hyposmocoma kahamanoa
TCATCATCATATCAGCCGGAAGACGTCCACTGCTGAACATAGGCCTTCCCCAAAGATTTCCAGACCAGCCGATCGGGCGCGACGTGCATCCGTCGGTTACCCGCCGCCCTTACCAGGTCATCCGTCCATCTAGTAGGAGGCTGTCACACTGAACGCCTTCCGGTTCGTGGTCTCCATTCCATGTGCCCATTGCCACTTCAACTTGCGACTCCTTCGAGCTATGTCAGTGACTTTTGTTCTTCTACAGGTCACCTCATTTCTGATTCGATCACATAGAGAAATGCCGAGCATTGCTAGCTCTTTGAATGGCCGAGAGCCGTAGGTCATCGCTGGCAACAACAGTTACTTAAAGTTAACTAGCCTCACGTGCCTCTAGTTTCACCAGCACCCTTTAAAACCGGAACGCAGTAATGCTTATATTAGTGTTCGCCAGCAGAATTGGTGTATTGGCAATAATTTCCTGGACTCTTTCACAAGGATCTCTACTGCTACAAAATTACAAAATAAATAACTGCCTCCGTGTCCGAACGGTTACCATGCCGGACTGCCACGCCAGAGGTCCCAGTTTCGATTCCCGGGTCGGGAGAAATATTTGTATGGCCTACATTTATTTCTCTCGTGAGTTTGGGTGTAATTTGTGGTTGTCTATGTGTGTGTCTCTCCATGGCACCCGCGACACAGGTTTTCCTAATGTGGGGGGCTATGTTGAGTGTGTACGTAAAAAAAAGGTAAAAAAAAGTCAAATACGTAATAAAACGTAACGTAAAAAAATCTGAAATAGAAAGCCAGTGCCCCTGCCATTCGAAACTTAAAATTAAAATTCGAGCTGAGGTAGTACCGACTCTTAGAAGGCAAGGTACCTGGCTGAGTGAAGAAACTTTCATAAGTTCTTCAGAACTGGCGCTACAGCAATGGCCTTTTAAAATCCGACACAAAGATCTACAACAAACACATAGATAAATTCGTAAGATCTGCTGGCTCGATCCATAGGTCAGTTGACAAGAACGGTAGCCACGGTGAGGCGACCGATCCTGGTTAGTAAGTAGCCAATCAAGCCAATCAATTTGCCCTCTAATTATATAGATTTTACGAACTACGCTAAGTTGCTTTCTTATAAAGTTTTTTTAACGTTTTGTTTGCGAGACGAACAAGTCGTGCGCCTGGTGGTAAGCGACACGCCTGTCCCTAATAATTGCAGTGCCATTCGGAGCTTTAATCACAAAGATATGAGGGGCATTGCCACTGAGCCCGACACCCTAAGACGTAAGTTGTCCCATGTACCTGTAATTTCACCAGCACCCTTACCCTTCGAAACCGGAACGCAATAATGTTCACAGTATAGTAATACAGACGATTCTGTACAGTCAGCGTTAATATGCACATCAGAATGTTTCCAAGACGATAAGGCTCTTTTCATAAGAAATAAAATGAATTAATAAAACATGCAGACAATTTCGAGAAAGTATAACAGTTCAATCCACAGTAAATCACCATGTACATACAAATTACGTATCTTGTGTGCGAAGCGATGGAAGATAATCCGTAGGACACAACTAGTGTGTGCCATAAAACGATTCCGAGTAGCCGCAAGCCGGGTTTATTTGGCCATTATACGGTTTATATACGGTTTATGTTAGTTCTAACGACCGACTGTAAATATTGAGATCGCCAGATGCAAACCAATAGTAAGCAATACTATGTTATATAATTGAACCGCCGTTTTATTGTCTCTTGTGTTGACGCGTTAATCTACGTCAAAGATAAAAATTACTCTATCTTTTATTAGCAAGTTGCCGTTGCTACTGAAGACGTCTGAAGGCGTCTGCCTTACTTTCATTCCTCACTTTTCACCTCACTAGCTCGGAAAGGCTTTCGTTTTCATTAGACATTTGCGCGCAAAAACGTTTTTTCCGCACTAGCGTGGACTGTGGTGCATCTACCTTTTCTTTCGATGAAAAAAAATTCGTAACGACACGTTCAACTATGCGATTTGTCGCACATTATTTATGTAATATAAATCCGCTGGTATATTTTATTCTTTAAATTGAAATTAAATTGACAACGATAATTAATTTTGTTTAATAACACTGATTTGTTACAGTCCAACGAGTTTATCTTTCATCTACCATTTTCCTCGCTATAGTTCGGCAGTCGTCAAACAACTTTGCAGCCTTGCATAACAAATAACTATTATTTATTATTATTGATACAAAGTTCGAACAAACACAAAGAAAAATTCCTTACATCCGATTGGACAATCGGAATTTTTCTTTGTGTTTATCTTTGTATCAATAATTACAGCAAACTAGTAGAGTATTATTATTGATACAAAGATCGAATAAATACAAAGAAAAAATCCTTCGACCCTACTACACTCAAACCAGTACCTAGTGTCTTTGTAAGACCTGATTACTCGATCTCTAACTCAGTTGATAAGAGTGGTAGCCACACAATGAGGCAAGATACACTGAATCTAGTTCAGTCGGTTCGAAGGAATTATACTTAAGATTTAAGTATAGGAAATGAAACTGTTTTTCCGGATTTAAATCGCGTATATTTGTTTATTCAATCAAACCGACGTTTCGGGCGCTTTACAGGTCCCATGGTCACGGTTGACTGGGACCTGTAAAGGGCCCAAAACGTCGGTTTGTTTGAAAAAACAAATATACGCGATTTAAATTCGGAAAAACAGTTTCATTTTCTACATGTAACAATCGCGAAAACCTAAGAACTCGATAAGATTTAAGTATTTACAGAGAAGAGAGAAGTATTTACAATTTTAACAAGGGTAAATTACACGCCTGTCCATAACAGTTGCAGTTGGCACTGTGAGCTTTAAACGCAAAGATCTGAGGGGCACTGCCACTGCGACAGTCACCCTTAGACATAAGTTGACTAGTCCCATGCATGTCCCATGTGCCTGTAAATTCACCAGCACCCTTACCCATCAAAACTGGAGCTCAGTAATGCTGACAGTACTGCATGGCGGCAGAAATAGGTTAGGTAGCAGTACTTCCTTGGACGAACTCTTTCACAAGGAGCTCTACTGCTACTACTAGTATGTCTTGAACTAATGCTTGTAACGCAAAAAACACCCTTAATACATTATGTTAAGAGTGTCTCATCAATTTAAGCATTGGATTAAGGCATTCTTAAGTTTAGTGCCAGTGGACATAAGTCTGAGGGGGTAAGCTGTAATATAGGTTTAGTAGCCTAGTACGGTCTCCAGTCTGTCGCAACTCACAAGGGATACAACATTTATTAGTTGTTAGTCTATTGTTCTTTTTTTTATAAAAAAAAGTGCGCATTTGACTTCCATCTCACCTGATGGAAAGTGACGATGAAATCGACGATATATCATGCACACTTAAATAAGCATTATTTACTGCCACTTCACCTCGCTTATGCTACCTTGGTGCTCTGTCTGATGACCTCATTTCGAATCTTATCCTTCAGAGAAACTTCGGGCATAGGTCGCCAAGAGACGTTTAACTGGTGGACTAGCGCACTGATTGAAAAGTTTTCTTTTTAAACTTTGTGGTATGGGTGATAAGAAGACCTAGTCTAAAACTCATACTAGTGAGTTGTAACCGTAGCCGTTGCATGTTTATGTTGCATGTATGTGGTTCGTGAACTTGCCGCAAGACTGCTTCATCTTCACTGATTCATTGTGACTGCTTCACGCGTACTCTTTCTTTTATAAAAAATAAGTGCGCATTTGACCTCCACCTCACCTGATAAAAAGTGACGATGAGGTCGAGAATGTAGCATGCACACCTAAATAATGCTTATTCACTCTCGCCTTGAAAAGATCTAAGTTATAGCGTTCGGGTCACAAGTCCGCAAGGAATTCCACTCGCTAGCCGCTCTAAACGTTTCGTGCGTATCTTGGTAAGCTTGGTGCGTAATATCCACATAGGGGTAGAACACCTGTCCCCCGATGAAAGGAGAAGGCAGAATCAAATTATACAACTCCATCGCACACTCTCCGTGATATATCTTGAATACCGATAAGCAGGCAACTCTACGGCGGTGTTCAAGGCTCTGCAGCTTTACTCTGCTAATTCCGAGTCACTAATAAGCCTCTTGGCCGCTTTTCTATTGAATCCAAGGTAGTCAGTTGGTATTTAGATTTGTTTATGGAGTACTGCTGCCATAAGTGGCAGCAATACTCCATACACGACCGAACTTACATATCTATTATCCTTGTGTTGAGAAAATAAACCATTTTTTTTTTATTAAAATATGTTTAAATTTAAAAAAAACGAGATTTTCGTTAAATGACGGTATCGATTTCAACGTGCAACATATAGATATTTAGGTGGGGAAGTTTTATTGAACACGTGCACCAAAGATCTAAGAACTCGCTTTATTTATAAATATACAAAGGATTGATAGCTTCCATTGTGATAGTCAGAATTTATGTTTTGTTGTTGATTGGCGGAGTCGTTTGCTTTGTTCCTCAATCGCAAACGTTGACTTATTTTGCATGCACAATCCGAGCACTGCTGATTGGAGGCCACTTTCGATCTGAATGTTCAGTTGTTAATATTTAGTTTACACCATATTGGAAATATTTTGTCAAAAAAGAATTATAGGTACTTAATAATCTCTGTACTGAGTACTAAAAAAAACAACCTCAAAATTCATCCCCTAGTTTGCCACCCTTAGAGGTGGAAAATGGGACCATCTTTCCTACAAGAAAGTATCATCAAAATCGGTTCACAAGGCCGGAGTTATCGCATAACATAACCACCAAAAAGGAAACGTATAGTCGTATTGAGAAACTTCTCTTTTTTTTTAATTATTGTGGGCCGGCAATAAAATGGATAAAATTGTATGTATTTTGGCAAAAGATAATAATTGTTAGTCAAGTAGAAAGTTTGTCTGAAAAACATTAAACAATTTTATATTAGCGTAAGCATAGAGAAAGAAAACCTAAACCTAAATTATACGAAGGAGTGATGAAAAACATTTTATGCTACAAGGGCGGAATAGCAATTACAAACGTTCATTAAATGTCCCTCAGTTCATAATTGCCGCCTACTTACCGCCCTTGTGATACAATGTACTTATTCTGTTGTCGTTCTGTTATATCGTGCCCTTTATCAATTAAGCTTATAATTTACACAGAAAATAGTACATTATTGCAGACACCGGGAAGTTCGGGACGAGTCAAACAATCTCAATTCCTGCCGAGGCATATATAGTGCTTTTCTCAAACAATGTAACGAAATAATAAAAGACTAAAGAGAGGAAGATGTATAATAGAGAAAGTAAAAAAATATTTATTTTAATAGTACTGGTCCACATAAATATAAATGTCAAAGTCGACACGCCAAGAAGATTATTGAAATGA
Source organism: Hyposmocoma kahamanoa (assembly GCF_003589595.1). Classification (NCBI taxonomy): domain Eukaryota; kingdom Metazoa; phylum Arthropoda; class Insecta; order Lepidoptera; family Cosmopterigidae; genus Hyposmocoma; species Hyposmocoma kahamanoa. Next base: position 5,360 of record NW_020653469.1, read on the forward strand.
ATATTTGACATCTCTCTCTCATCTGAGCGTTGTCCCGGTTGCGTCCTCAGCAGGGTTGCTGCGGAGCCCGGGGTCCGCTATTCATAACAGAAGTCGGGCGAGGCTCCTGCGCGCCGTTTTGCGGCGGCGCCCTATCCCTATGCCATATCCTTCTGTTGACTTCCATAAGTTGATGTGGCGGTGTTGGTTTTTACGGGAGCGACTGCCGTCTGACCTCCCAACCCCCGAAAGGGAAAACCCCTCGCTAGAGCCTCGTCCGTCTATCAGCAGGCGCACCACTTGCAGGTGAGGTTAGCTTGGGCTCCAAGATGTAGGTGAAGCCCCCAAAACGCCCCGATATTACATATTGAAATGAATATTTGACATGTTAGGACAAATTGATAAAAGATAATCTCAGCACAGTGTACTGAAATACTAACCTCAAAAGTCATTCATCCCCTTGTTTGCCACCCTTAGAGGTTGAATACTTTCTTCAAATTGAAATGGGACTCCAACAAATAAAGCATTATCAAAACCCGTTCACAAATGCCGAAAAAAAACAGTCGAATTAAGAACCTCCTCCTTTTTTTGAAGTCGGTTAAAAATGTTATTTGCCGCCTTTTTCTTTTTTTTTAAGAATTAAGCGGTAGGTAGGTATTTTTTAATTCTAGCAATTACGAAAACCGGGCAGTAGACTGTATAAGTTTTTGTTTTGCCTGTTTAGATAGATTGAAAAGTTTAACAGCGGACAGGCATGGATTTTTCATACTTACTTTGCAGGCCTTGTCGCATGATCCATAATTGTCAAACTCTCCGTGTTCGTTTGTTGAAAGCATCGAGTATATAACCAGAAATAGAAACGAAATAAGGCCATCCGTCGCTGGCAACTTCATCAGACAAATGGGCCTTATATCACTTAAATATCAACTCTCGTCAGCGCTAAAATCACAAATTAGAAATCTGACATAGTACAGCGCCAACAGCTGGCCTGTGTGTACGTCTCCGTATATTCCAGAATACAGAATATACTGTATTTATTGTAATAAAGATAATATCTCTAACATTGGGAGGCTGTTCCAACTAATTACAAAACAAACGGAATCACATTTCATCGGTAATTAAATATTAAATATGTAATTTAATAATTTTCGTCCATTACAGCAAAACTCAAGTTAAACTGGTCGATTTGAAGTGAAACAATTGATGACTCCCGTCAATTGAGCGCAGTTGTCAACGTAATGATTTGGCAGAATAGTTTTCAATCAAATTAAATGACATTTCATCTCTATTTCTGGTTATATACTCGACGTTTGAAAATAATGCAAACATTTCCAAGCACGTCTGAGAAAAAACAACGTTCTCTTCGGAATTTGATACTGTAATGTCTTTAGCCGGGTACTCACAGCGAGCTGCAACCGTAACCGTTATATGCTATGTTACGTGGTTCGCAAGCATTCCGCTTGCGGGTCGCCGTACACCGACTATAACTAATGATACAATAGCGAGTGAAGATTGTTTGACGTGTACACCCTAGAACCTCGTTACTAGTGTTGGTCACGTTACAGTTACAGCTCTCTAATACGCCGGCCATACTCGCTACTGTATGCCGGAAAGGTCTACCTGCGTAAGTACGCCGCTAGACGCAGCGGATGTGGGACTATCCCGGAGGTCTTCAGTTAATTTTAACTGCCTCTGTGGCCGAACGGTTACAATGCCGAACTGTCACGCAGATGTCCCAGGTTCGATTCTCTGGCCGGGAGAAATATTTGTATGGCCTAAATTTATTTCTCTCGTGAGTTTGGGTGTAATTTGTGGTTGTCTATGTATTTGTCAATGGTACCCGCGATACAGGATTTCTCAAGTGCGGGACTATGTTGAGTGTGTGCGTTATTATATTATTATTATTATTAATTTCGATACGGCTACTAGGTACCACACAACTGTTGATTTAGTGGCATTGGATTGTATTTCTTTTAATTTTTCTACAAGCATCTTATGAGCAGCTTCTCTTTTGTATCGATTGTGGTATTTTTTTTTATATGACAAAGACAATGAATGCTATATATTTCCTTAAATTCCTCAAGTATTTTCTTAATAGTTGAATCGAATGTTGTAATTTTTTGTTATGCACTGCAGTTCACCGTACGGCTACCACTCGCAGGTACACAAAACTGCACAGGTCTGCCTGCACAGGCAGACCTCTCCGGTATACCGTAGCGTGTATGACCGGCATAATGTCTACCAAGCTTTAATTTTCATAAAAACTTTTTAAAGTTACATCCATGAAATGTTGAACGGATGTCATAAGACGCCTGTAGCAGTCACCAAACTTGCCAATGTCAAGTTCTCTTTCGATATTCAGGCACATTGCAAACAATATGATGATAGCATATTGGCAATGCGTGGATGACCACGAGCAGCATCTGAGCAGCATGTCAATCTCCTGACATATGAATGTCAGGAGATTGACATGCTGCTCAGATCAGGTCAAAGTAATACCCTTTTAAGGCGTGCTGTCATACACATACTTGTAGTTAACTACCGAGCAAGTGTACAATGCGATTCGCCTTCAACATGATGTATGGAAAGACGACATGGCTCTAGATTCCACACAAATATGATTCAAAGTGTATTCCATAGCATTTAAGTTTATTTGAAAAGAGCAATTCCTAGAGTTTCTTGCTCGTTCTTCTCAGGGAAATCAGCACAGTGAACGAGCAGTAGCTTAATTAAAAGTGACGTTTTCAAATGTAAATTTATTTTACTTGACTTGATTTAGGGCCATGTTTAAATTGCCAAGACACTGTAATGCATCTGAAATGTTTTTGTTAGCACGAATGGGTTTTGCTTCTGTTTAAGAAAGAAGGTTTCTTCTCTTAAACAGCGAGTGCTAGACAATAATAATAACATATTGCGACATTGGATCTCAGTTATTTAATTGTCTGTACAAACTCAAATGGCTTTTGTTGATTCGGCATAACTGTGTAATGTAGCATATTCCCGGGGTGCGGTCGGGACAAGCACACTATTATTTACCTACAGGAATTTATCCAAGGTTCTAAAACTAACGAAGGAAACCAACACCAAGTTTTAACATTGACCGTTTATTGATCGGTTTACTATACTAGAATTACATGAACCATGCGGGGTTACTACCCTAACTAATCTAGTGACGGCTCTGGGCTAAAGAAGAGGTTTACGGGATCGAAGAGTGAACAATTCGCACGGCCTGGACACACCTTGGTCACGCGTAGCAATTGTTTCCCCAACACAGGTGGCGGATAGGGGCAGGTGGATATGCGGTGGTGAAGGGTGAGCGACACACCTCGGTCACGTGCATCAATCACTACCCAACCCAGAAGACGGACGGAGGATAGTCCGTACGGAGGGCGGAAGACAAGCAATTCGCACGGCCTGGGCACACCTTGGTCACGCGCTGCAATTACTCTTGAACAGTCCCTCAGCCGCTGGAGGTTCTTACCGTAGCAAGCTCCCCCAACGAGTGTGTCGCTCGCTCCGGTTGGCGGCCTTTTATAGTCTCGTCTCCGCTCACGGCGCGCGTCGCGCCTCCCGCCCGCCGTCGCATGCGCTACTCGCGACGGCCTCGGTCAGCGGAACTTTCCATGACGCACAATCGATACCTTTTTACGATATCTTTTTTTTTCTACCAGACTTCAACCGATGGGAACACAACTAGCAGTATTCTCACCTTCGTGCCAGCCATAGAAGACGCGGGCAGGGTTATATCCTGCCGAGTTATCCAGCCTACACTGCCCCATTCGGCACATGAGGACGGGTGGAAGATGGAAATTCAGCGTAAGTCCATTTCTCCATCAAATTTCTGTCCTTGGGGCCTACCACAACCTTTCCAAAAACAATCTTATTTCAATGTAAGCTTAAAGTAAGCTTATTGTAATATTACTCATATTCGTACCATGACGAACCTGTCAACCAAGTAATGTATTATTGCAAAAGTGATTGAAGAACGAATGATTTCCCAATATTGTCTATTCCTTACTAAAAATATGAAAGAGATAACGCTATATGAACTGTATAACGCCTCATCTCTTTCTTTTTTGATTTTCCGAATCGTGTTATCGTAGTATAATGTTAAAGTACTTAATGTTATTTACATTCAGAGAATTTTAACTGTTAAAAAAAGAAAAGTATGTAATAATAAAATCTATTAAAATTACGTTGTTTTCAATAATTTTTCCGCATTTTCATGAAGATAAATAAATAAAACAAGCTGAGTATTGATAGTCACGTTGTGAATTTGGAATTATGATCTAGTGTCATCCGTTAGCTTCGCCAAGGAGTATATAGATGGCGTTGTCATAGTTTTACGAAATAAACATCGCGTATTTTTATTTAACGAGAAATTATTTCCTATGTGCTATTAAATAAAAAATAAACAAAATATTGAAGAGATATATGTAAATAAATAAGTTCAACTTGACTTTTAATCATTACAAATCAATATTAAGACAATAAAACTGAAAATAATATTGTTTCCATTGCCTCCGTGTAACTACTTTAAGATTGCTAAATTTGACATAAGAACAATATTACTTTAATGTTAAAGTCGCGTCATAGTACGAACTGAGTAAATTAATAGTCACAAAGCTGCCAATAAAACATCATAGTTTTAACATTACAATAAGCTTACTTTAAGCGCGTTGTGGTACGAAAAGTCAATGTAAGGTTAAAGTAATATTGTTTTAAGAGGTTGTGGTATGCCTCCAGGACTATACGAAGATAGATTTATTTTACAAATTTGTATTTGGATATTTACATTTTGTACGCAAAAAAAAACTAGAGGAAACTACATTAATAATAAAACAAAAAAATCGCGAAACAAATAATCAAGAACCCTGAATAATCAGGTAGTTCCCTTCTAGCCAGTTACACCATTGATTATTATCAGTTATACTATTAATTCTATAATTTTAATAATTGGGGGAAGATGGAAGGAAGGACTAAAATACCGACTTTGCTAAGCTCCTACAGCGATAGTCGTAGATATATGAGCCTGCAAAGATTTTACACACATTTTTAGTATAATAACACAGTTAGAAAAAAAAATTAACCTTCATTGTATTCAAGCCTACTTAAACTGTGTATCGCGTCCATTGACTTGCAATTATATGGACGTCGGGTCCGCGCTAAAAAGTGCCCGAACTTATACGGCGTTAAAATCGTATACAGAGCGTCATTCACGCTTTAGTCTTCGTTTGTTCGACTGACAGCGAAGCAAGCAAAATTAGACAGTACTGCGATGACATTACAATTTAAATTCAACGTTTTAGCTTTTTCATATTCCTTTACATGTCACTACGTTTAAAAAGTTTTAGCTTTTTCATATTCCTTTACATGTCACTACGTTTAAATAGGTTGACTTGGGACATTTTTTTCGTGGTTTTTGTATTAGGCCCGTCGTCCATTTATTTGTAAGTCAATGATCGCGTCCTTTAATAAGTTTAGCTTATCAAGAACGAACAACGATCAAGACATTCATAGGGAAATTAAATTCAATTCCATCATAACCCGTGCCCTCATTATCCAGTTTAAATGCCAGGCTTTTGTCTGTGTAGCCTCCTCCACTTCTCACGGTCCATAGCAAGCTCCTTGACCTCTTTATTGCTGCTCACTTTGTCGTTCTTCTTTTTTTTTAAAAGTAATTAGTCAAGCCTCCATCTCACCTGATGAAAAGTGACGATGAGGTCGACGATGGAGCAAATGCCTAATCACTCTCGCCTTGAAAATTTGAAAATTGCACCATTCAGTGAACAAAGGAAATCCCATAGCCGTTCGCCATATCAATGTGGAAGCGAAATGCGTGCATGGTGCGTATGCGTACAGATCTGGCGAATGTGCCGCGAACGCGCTGCAGGTGCATTGCACACGCGCTGCACGCGTGCTACATAAGTCAATTAGTGTAGTAAGTGCTAGAACCCATTGAAAACCAGCGTCACAGCTCAGTCTTTGTTGTGACTTTAGCTGAATGGAATATTTTTGTATACGCCAACGCCACACACATATGAGTGTAGTATTATGTAACTTGTTGTTCAAATGTTGTTATGCTGTTTTTTGAGGTATTTCTGTTTTATTCATATTAGCCTTTTTTGAGCCTTTTTCTGTAAAGTGGCGTTGCAATAAATGGTTTCTATTTCTATTTCAAATACGCATTAGCACGCGAACAGATCGCACTACGTAATGCATGTTCGCAGCTCGCAAGCCATTCACAAACAGGCGCATTCGCCAGATCTGTACGCACTCTTGGGGCATCCACAACAAAGGAGTGGAACCCATGATTACGTCTAGTCCCTCGATGGAAGGGGGGAAAGCGGACTTAAATAGTGCAATTCCCTCGCACAGTCTTCTATGCTGTAGAATACCGATAAGCAGACAACTTTATAAAGGTGTTCAAGGCTTTGCAGCTTCATCTCTACTAATTTCGAGTCACCTATAAGCGTCTTATCACGCTTTTCAACTGAATCCAATGTGGCCACGCTATTCTTAGTCTTTCCCTCTTACTTTTTTCTATTTTCCCCTCAGCTCAGTTGTAACATTTAGAAATTTGTCACCACGTAGTAATGCCTAAACATTCCCCCTTCTGTTTTCAATACTTTTTAAACGATATCTCTCTTTTCATTAGCTGGACGTTTTAATTAATTAATTACTTACTAATTTAAACGTTTTTTAATTTTTCTTTTCGTGTTCCAAACAGGGTAAAATTTCCTCAAGACTTGTGTAAAATCACCAGTGCAACATTATTAACTGCGGGCACGGAAGTGACTTTCTTTTATCAAAGTGAAATAATGCTTTTGACCTCATCACATGCTTGTTTTAATGAGTAATTTAGGTAGATATAGGTATCCAAGTTCTTTTATCTTATCTTTTTACTTTATCAATTTTGTTTGGTTAATTCTGCAGACCTGCCGGTTGCAAAACTAGAGCTGGGCGCAAATCTGGACGCAAGTAAAGTCGTGGAAGGTTCGGACGTGTACCTCGACTGCAGAGTACGTGCTAATCCCTGGCATAACCATGTCTACTTCAGCCATAACGTAAGCAAATTAACTACAACTACTCTAACTAACCAATTACGTTAAAATAAAACTGACACTGTAGAAAAATTGCTTTGTGGTAGTTTTCAGAAATTTGACAATAGTATTTTACGCAGATGTTTCTTAATGAGGGTTTTTAAAGTCGAGTACCGTGTTTACGAGATTTTAAGACCTAATTATGTAATTATTACAATATTTTTTCTACCAGTAACCAACAACCAATAGTGGCCAAGTACCATTTATATTTTAACCAATCTTTTTTTATATAAAGGTTTATGGCCCGGTTGCAAGACCTTTAGGCCAATTTAACCAATCAGGAGGCATTAAAGCGTTTGTGTAGCGTCATATTTATTATTTTAATTTAGCAAAAATTCGACGGTTCTTTTTTTGAAACTCGTTATAGTTCTGTGTACAGAACCATATTGAAATTATTCAATTCAATGGTGAATACAATTGACTATACAATTTTGATTCAGAACTAAAAAGAGCGCTTTTGTGGCTTTTGTGATATGGTTTATGAAATTGAAATTGACAGATTAAAGTAGGTACAGACTAGAATAAAATATTGTTTTGTTTGTCAAGAGTAATGAAAAAACGCGTATTTTCCCGTATAAACTATAAAACGAAAACTCGTTCCACCCGAGAGGAAATGGTTTATGTTGTTTGAAATTTTATTTTCGATACAAACCTTTTTTATAACTTTGTTTGGTTTTTCTGAATAAAACTTACAACATTAGCGGGCTTTACACAGACACTCCATCGCGCGTGATACAGCAACCATGCGCGCTTGAACGCGCGTTTATAGACGTTGCAAGGAAAAGGGATAGTGTAACCACTCTTAGACGGACGCTTTTTCCATTGTAACAGAAACCAACACGAGCAATCGCGCGCGAAAGAACGTTAGCTTAAAAAAATTCAAACAGGTAATCTCGCACAATTGTGCGTGCAGACTTTCCCGCACCCAATACTGTACGCTCCTGATCACGCGCGATGGAATGAAAAGGAACTGTTGTTCAAAGTTCGAATATCTACGTCTGTTTAATATGTTATACGTTTTGCAGGGTGTAACAGTGAAACCTGGTCCTGGAGTACTTCTGGCCAATCAGAGCTTAGTCCTCCAGCGCGTGTCCCGAAAAGCAGCTGGCGCTTACGTTTGCACAGCTAGGAACAGTTTGGGAGAAGGATCTAGTGAACGCCTCATTTTAGACGTTAAGTGTGAGTATATCAATTGAGAGATGTTGGTGAAATTACATGGGACTGTCAACTTATGTCTCAGGGTGACGGGCGCGGTGACAGTGCCCTTCAGATCTTTGCAGCTTTGAGTGGCAGTGCGACTGCTATGGACAGGCGTGTCGCTTACCAGCAGGTACAAGACTTGTTTGGTCCGTCACTTGGTTTCATAAAAAACCTATTATATGACGATTTTATGGCCCAAGGCTTGCACCGATGAGAAGATTCCGGGTTCGACTCCCGCGAGAACCAATTCGGAAATTAACTTTTCTAAATTGTCAATCTGGGTGTTCTAGGTAGTGCCCTGTAGTGGTTGTTTTGGTCCTCATAGTTCAGTGAATTCCATTGTTTGCGATCAGGTAAATTATAGTACATTTTATATTACGGTTGGTAAATAAGGTATTACGAACGAAATTCTATTAGAATTCTTTCGGAGTCGAGATTCGTAATTCCCGTACCGCCCGGGAAACGTACTATATTTTTCATCACACTTACACGTAAATAGTTTCATTGCATGCAGACTAACTTGACTATTGCCCCAATTAAAACCCTTGGGCCTTTTTTCTTATCATTACAGCCATCATCGGTAATGAGAAGAAAAAAGGCCCGAGGATTTAATTTGGGGCATTATAGTCAAGTTAGCCTGCATGCAATCATACTATTTCCATGCAAGTGTGATGAAAAGCTTAGTAAGTTTCACGGGCATTACAGGAATTACGAGTTTCGTGATGACGGGTCACTTGGTACTGTAACCTAGGGACGTAGCTAATTCTAAATAAAAATTAAATTCTTCAAACGTACTTGCACACACCAATATATTATCCACATAAACTATCACATTACGATACTTCATTCCCGCCAATACCTTCTACTCTATGAGTAGAACTACTGGCGGAGTACATATAGATTTATATTTAGAATGTGTTTAAAAAATAGAATAGAGAAATGAACATTTTGGCAGATCTAAAAATAGCCTCCGTAAGTGAACATGTAAAAAATACAATAAATATCTAATTTTGAAGATTAACCCAGTTTATATTTATAAAGTACCTCTTGCTACGCAACCCAAGCTACGTCCCCAGGTTACAGTACCGTACAAAAAAGAGAGATCTGTGAGTTAATAATAGTAATATTAACACTGTGCTTTACACAATCTCCACCCAAATGACTATTCAAACCTTGTTATTCTTTGTACAGACGCGCCCACATGCAAATCAACACAGCCTACAGCAATGAGAGCAGCAAGGGGCGAAGCGGTAGACATCGAGTGTGACTTGGACGCTAACCCTAAGGTAAACATTAACCTGTGCTCATGAAACAACGTAGCTAAATTTAATTGGCAGCATGGCAGTGTCCTCGATAAGGTATAATGTAAAGGAGCTGCTTAAAATTAATATTAGGGGTTAAAGTATGAAATTGCCGTTTTATTGCAA
>NW_020653470.1:0-21150 GCF_003589595.1 Hyposmocoma kahamanoa
TGAAATTACTCCTTAAAGTATAGTTTATAAACATTTATATTCAGGGTAAACTTGAAAAACGCTACTTACGGTATGTTTTCAATAAATAAACACCGAAATCACCAGCCCAAACAATAACATACACGATTGTCGTGACGTATTTTTGAAGTTGTTTATTTTTCTTAAATGACAGACCCAGGCATTAAAAACTTTATGGTTTGCTAGAGTAGTTACCGAAATAGCAATTATATTCACCGTCTACAAAATTTGTTTTAAATATGAGACAAAACGAAATAGCTTATCGGAGCACTAACTTGGACTTTTGTTATCCAAATACGTAGAAGCTAGCAAATGTTCAATATTAACAAGAACGTTATAATTCGACGTAGTTAAGCAAAAAAGATCCAATCCACAAAATTATCAAAAAATGAGTTATATGTACCAAACGGTTCCTAAAGTCTATCCTCTTAGATCAGCAAAAAGAATCCAACATATAAACATATAAATAAATATCCTTATAAAACAAGAGTGAAAAACACTGTCAAACTTCAAACTGCTATTTCTCAAAAGTGGCTGGATATGCATTGGATCCTTTTTGTTGAACTACGTTCAATTATAATAGAAGCGGATACATTGGCCCTAGATGAAGTAGTCACTTTGTGAAGACGGCTCTCTAAAATAGCGAGTTACGCCGTAGTAGAGAAGCCGTGGGTTTGAATCCGAGTTCTCAACTCTTGCGAAATTAATTTGAAATTTATCATGAGCTTTTTAGTGAAGAAAAATATAGTAATGAAGCCTGCATGTCGAATAAGGGTGGAAAACCCTCGAAAAACGTGTTAAGTCCTCAACTCGCATTGGACCAATGTGCGTGCGGACTATGGTCTAAACCCAGCAGTTGGAGGTATAAAGGGTTGATGGTGATTAAAATTATGGCTACAACTACTTTTTTTACAACTTTTTTTTAACTACTCTTTCATGTATGTAATGTGACGTAAGAATGTTAATTTATTTAAACGATATGGTGTACGGTAACGGTGCAGGCAAACAACTCGAAGAATGTGTGTCAAAGGCTTACTTAAAGTTGTCGTGTGAAGCTCCTAACTCTCTTCATAACGAAGACTTAAGTCTAGTTTCGAGTCACTACTAATTATTGAATAATAGCGGTGATAATGGCAATGATGACGCATTTTTGGTAACTCACAGTTACCAAAAATAAACGCTAGGGAATTCATGGCCTACGGCTTTGATATCGAATAAACGACAGAATGTAAAACACGGGTATAGTACAATTCAGTTACATCCTGTTTACAAAGGAATGGAGAATATTCTCCTTGTGTTGACGTCGGTTAAAAGTCATACGTAAAATTGACGAACGATAACGAATCTACATAAACATAACAAAAAACAATACAAAACAGTGGAGGAACAGAGTCAGAACTATCTTGGCAACCACTATCTATTTACAAATAGGACACTATCTACAACAAAAGCCACAGATAAGAATGTAGGTGTAAGTGTAGGTACATTTAACATTGACCTTTACGAACAAAATTACTTTTTCGAAGACAAATATAATATTGTCAATGACATAATAAAAATTTAGAAACACCTACGTCCGATAGCTATTCGAGTAACAGTATTTCAAATGTACAACGAAGACAATAAGTTTATCAATAAGACAGTGTTATTAAATCTTAAATAGACTAAAGACGGAGCGGAGCACTGTTCGCTAATGAAAAGTTGGAACGGTATAACTAATAGCAGTAGAACTCTTTGTGAAAGAGTCCGTGCACAGAAGTACTGCCAACATACCTATTTTGGCCACCAAGTTATAATATGCTCATTACTGCGTTGCGGTTGTAGTGGGCTGTATCAATGATGTTCGGGTGCTAATATAACCGTGAATTGAGTGAATTTTAAATGTCTTTATTTAGATATAAATATATACATGCATATAAATAAATACCTTTTTGTTTTATTTATTTTTTATAAAAAATATAAGGCAATTAAAAAAATGAACTTATTTTAAATTTGTAATAATACATGAAGTTCATCGTTGCTTAGGCCGACTCACCTTTTCGAACATTTAAACGTGATATATAAATGATATTTTATTGTAATGATATTTAACCATTTATTTGTTTAGTAACGTGAGTTTTACATCTGTGTACTGCTTTTGTGTGAGCAATACCTATAATAAGAATGAGAGGATATCTAGAAAGCGATTCAGTCGAAATACATATTTGTATAAGACCACATGAAACAAACTTATGTGATCGCACAATTTAAATTACGGTGAAATATTTATTTACTTTCTTACTGATATTTGCTGACGGTGGGTATCAGAGCACAAGGATTTGAGACCATTGGTCACCGCTGGGCCGGTCCACCGGTATAACGAGTGAGCAAGACTAAAGGAAACATAACTACAATTTATTAAAACCAACAAAGTAAAGGGTATCAACGAACACAAAGAAAACAATGACAATAACAAAGAAAAAGGCGCCAAAACAGTATATTCAAATTTAGAATTTTAATATAAAACTGAACTGCTAAAATAATTACAAAATTAAATTAAATTGTTATTATATGTCAAATTGTACAACTGTTGCATTCCCCACACCGGTTTTAAATAATAAAGGTACTGGTGAAATTACAGGCACGAGACTAGTGTTGTCAACTCATATCTAAGTGTGATGGGCTTCTTGGTCCGCAGGTCCTTGCGATTGAAAGTTCTGTTATAAAGATTACGTATGTGTACGTTAGTTTGCTAAGTACTTTCTGTTATGCATATTGAGAGTAAAACAAAACTAAAGTAAACGTAAACATCACAAAAGATTTTATGATGTTTATTGCTGTGATAATCAATTACATTTGCGTAGCAAACGATTTCGCTTAAATAACAAGAAGAAAATAACGCTCACACTCACACTCAACATAGCCCCGCACTAGGGAAACCCTGTGTCGCGGGTGCCATGGACACACACATAGACAACCACAAATTACACCCAAACTCACGAGAGAAATAAATGTAGGCCATACAAATATTTCTCCCGGCCCGGGAATCGAACCTGGGACCTCTGCGTGGCAGTCCGGCATGGTAACCGTTCGGCCACGGAGGCAGTTGAAGATTGAAGAAGTTGAGAAAACCGCTTATAGGGATTTATGTTTGACTCAGACACGTCAATGTCTTAATTTCAATTACATAATAACAATGGCAAAAATCCAGGGCAAAATCGCTGTTAAAAAATTTGAGAAAATGGTGGCTGCAGCTACCACATCGTTCTTTAGAGCGGTGGCCTCTATACTCAGGGTTGCAATGATGTCAAAGTCAAAGTCAAAGTCAAAGATGATTTATTCCATAGGTAAAATAAATTTACACTTGAAAACGTCACATTTAAGGTACTGCTCGTTCACTACGCTGACCTCCCTGAGAAGAACGAGCAAGAAACTCTAGGGATTGCTCTTTTCAAATAAACTTAAATGCTATGGAATACACTTTGAATCAAATTTGTGTGGATTCTGGAGCCATGTCGTCTTTCCATACATCTTTATCTAACACGTAGTCTTCAATTTTGTAATATGATTTTTCGATCAAAATATTTTTAATGTAGTTTTTAAACTTAGGAAATGATAAACTTAATATATGCTCCGGAATCTTATTGTAAAAACGTATACAGTTCCCCATAAAAGAGTTGTTTACCTTGGTTAAACGAAATCGTGGTACCATGAGTTTGGACTTAGCTCTAAGGTTAATATTATGGATATCTTCTTTCTTATTGAAATTATGTATATTTTTACGGGCATATAAAATATTTGAGTAAATGTACTGTGATGCCACAGTCATGATACCAGTCTCCTTAAACTTTTCTCTGAGAGATACCCGAGAGCCTAGACGGTACACAGAACGAATCGCTCGTTTTTGCAATACAAATATGGTTTGAATATCTGCCGCTTTACCCCACATGAGAATCCCGTAGGACATTATACTATGGAAGTAACTAAAGTAAACTAGTCTAGCAGTACTAACATCGGTAAGCTCACGTATTCTGCGGACTGCGTATGCAGCGGAGCTTAATCTGCTGGCCAGGGACGATATATGTGGAAACCACTGAAGTTTACTATCTAAGGTCACTCCCAAGAAGACTGCTTTATTAACAAGGTCTAACTTTTCTCCGTTTATTTCTATGCTTGGACTAGTCGATTTTACGTTAGGTAATTCAAATTTAACACATTTTGTCTTCTTGGCATTAAGCAATAAATTGTTAGCATTAAACCAATAAACTACTTTAGAGAGGGTATCATTAATACGGTCATAAATACGGTGATGTTGTTCAACCTCCTATAAGAGAAGAACCACAAAAAGAGTCGATGACGTAACTTATGATTTGTTGGGCAGGGTGCAGGATTCTCTAAGTGCCTCTGTAACTGTGAAAGAGCATATCGCATTGTGATTACACAAGTGAAATATGCATTGGAAACTAATTGATTTAAAGTTATGATAGTGCTATTGTACATTGACATTATTGCCCTGTGGAACACTCATTGAAATATATATCTTTTTGTGGTGCTAAAACGTGTTCTTGTGGGACACCCAAACGCAAAAATTACCCAAAAGTAATAATTTAATCGAACAAAATAAAGACTTGCTTTCCACTTAAAGTAGTATAATTAAAAGTCGTATTGCATTACAAAAAAAGAAGTTGACACCACTGTGTTAACTTCTTTTTTGTGACATATTAGAGATAACTGTATATTTTTTGCACATACCTACTTGTAATAATGACGCATACGTTTAAGGTTCAATGATCTCAAACGCGAGTAGGCAAAAGATGACGAGTACTTCTTAGAATTATTTAAGACCTTGTTCTTAAAATACTTCCTAATTTGTAGTACAATTTAAAATAGAAATCAAGGCTCTACAAACGTAAATTTCTGTCCTTTTCTAATTTACAATGAAAGAGATAGACAAGCTGAATTTAAATTTTGTTTACGATTCCTCGGCACGCAGATTCTGTTAAAAACTTTTTCACTAGCTCTTATCTAAAAATCCTTGGGAACCGACGTCATAGAAATTCTTAATCAATATTTCCTTTGTCATTATTTTTAATTTTCTATAAAGGGCTATTTTGAGATTGCAATTATATGTGTAATTTCAACAACGTTGTTAATCTCTTCGTCATTATACTGACCTACATACCTTTTACTAGCATTGTTGCCTTTTACTAAATACTTTGAATAGGTAGTTTAAATTTAGTTTTCTTTTAATTCTTCTTGTCAAGTCAATGACGAAAACCAATATTATAACAAACCGGTATTAATTTTCTTTGGCCCAGAAAGCAGCTTCCTTTAGCCAATCTTAGCGGGTTCAGCTGATCGGGCACTATGGGCACGAGAACAGGCAACTGCCATTTAACAGCTACAGTAATTTCTATGGTAGTTAATTTATTAAGGCAACATAGATCGTCAGCGTTGAATGTCATCCCTGCCATTCCACTGACATTCTATTGAGGTTCAACTGCCATTGCAACTAGACTTAACAAAATAATAAGTATTGTTATAAATTGCAATTTAATCTCTAGTGGTTTCAAGAAAGCTCAGGTTTGGGACCCAGGACCCCATTTCAGAACTCTTCGATGTTTTAACCGAATCGGTCGATTGGATATCATTCTCGAAACGGAGGGCGCTTTCCGAGCTACTCAGAACATTCCAAGTTAAACATTCGATTTGGATTCAGATACGATATCGTTATCCAACAGCGTTTACGGAGTTAGTCGGTGAAATAGATTAATGAAATTCCTTTTATATACATATTATTAAGGCTAAGGCCTAAAATGTAGGATTGCATTAGACCCATATAATATATACCTTAAGGACTAACATACATACAATATAATAATACACTATTTTTAACTAATCTACACGAATTGCACTTGTCGGCGACATGTGGCGCAATCGGGTGTCAATAACCGGCACATGACACCCTTCGGCCAAAACTCTTGCATCATGAAGGTCGATAGATGTCCGGTCGGCACAATCACCACAAATGAATTAAAATTTACGTTGTGGCGGGACTCCAACCGCTCGACCCTCAGGGTTGGCTTTATGTTTGATGTACTCCACTAACTTCTCAGCCTTCGTGGAGTAATGCAGACGTCACAGGTGCAGCAGCGTCGACGGTATGGCAAGACGCAGCAGAAAGTTCGGTCCTGTCGGTGCTGTGCCACATTGGTTACGGCTGGTGAGCTTCCTCCTCCTCTTCACCACCTTTGTGCAGCCGTCGTTATCGCACCAGTCCGTCTGCCTCTGTGGTTTTGCAACTTCAGAGACAGGCTCACTTGAACAAAGAGATTTCAATATCACATTCTCACTTTGTAAACAATAGGCCTGTCGGTTTTTTCCGGTCGAGAAGTTCGAGAAATCTACTGGTGTAACGTCATTTCAGGTCGGTTTCGAATACGACACTTTGACGTTCGATTCGGGTGTTGTGAACAAGAACGATAAGAAATCTATCGCTAACTGAGTTATCGTAAGATTTTGAATCGACATACTTTGTGTGGGGGATCCGCAAGCACAATTCTTTTAACTCGGGTTGCTATAGCCCCGTTTCACCATGTTGTTTCGACATATGCCAACTTGTATCTAGAGACGGTTCAGGGAATTCCATAAAGACCACTGCAACGCATATCTGCACCTTACCGTCACTGGCTACGTCGTGCTAACACCTAGCCTTTCTTCAGATCAGTAGTCGAAACATTGAAAGTAGTTTTATTAACAGTAATATTTAATCTTCGAAAACCTGCCGAAGCATCCCAAAGGCTGCCGAGGCATTCCGAAGGTTGCCGGCACAATATTCAAGCTAAGCGCTTTACGTCTGTAGCTGCGACTATAATCATCGAAATTTGAACTATAATTTCATTAACTAAGAGTTCAAATGTTTCTCTTACTACAACAACCGTACAACCATTTTGCAGTACGGACTGGCTTTATGTCAGAATTTATTTTTTTACAATTGAAATTAAAGTCCTTTGAAAAATGTATATCGTATACTATACGAGTTCTATTTAGTTAAATTGGTATATAAAAGAAATCATTGGTATATAAGAAATGAAACTATTCATGGTCAACCGTAACCGTGGGACCTGTAAAGGGCCAAAACGTCGGTTTGTTTGAAAAAACAAATATACGCGATTTGAATCTGGAAATATAGTTTCATTTCCTATGTGTAACAATCGCGAAAACCTAAGAACTCGAAATCATTGGTATATGTAATACAGCATTATTTGCAATCAGAAACATCCATAACGGTCTCATTAGTAAATCGGTCACAAGAAGAACTAAAGTCCTGATCATTAATATTGACAAGTAGTCATTAAAAAATCTAGGTCCCGACCATGACGTCATCATAACACTCGTATCAGTTGAAGGTTGTGGTCTTTGAAACCACCTGAGTTCGGTCATGTTTTTTAAAATAGTAAAACAATGTTTTTCTTCCTTGAAAAAATGTGGTAATTTCAAGGTTTTTCTAGAATTGCTCCTAAATTAGATCAGTGTGGTTACAGTCAGCTCCCAATGTTACACTTGACATTTAAATTTAACTCTATGTCACGGTAATACTATCGACTAAAGTACAAAGTGTGAAACTGTATTACGTGCTATTTACAAATTGTGTGCAATAGTAATTTTCTTTAGGAAATGAAATTATTTTTCCGGATTCAAATCGCCCTTTACAGGTCCCATGGTCACGGTTGACTGAGGTACAGTCATCAACCAGTTATTAATTAAAATCTGATTGTCAAACTTTTGAAGTGAATAACGGTTATTGTAGATTAGTTTGCACAGTAATTTTGTTGTTGCATAAGGTTGGCACCACACATATTGACGCGCCGGGGTGTTGAGCAGGGGTAATTACGATAATTTAGTTGTCAACCAATTCGATTTGATATCGTACGATTTATTTTCATTTTTATTCACAACACCCGAATCGAAAGTCAAACTGTCGTATTCGAAACCGAACCGAAATGACGACACACCCGTACATTTAGTCGAACTTCTCCACCGGCAAAGGCTATAAACGTCACAACACAGTTATCGAATGAAAATTACCTAACGTCCTATTGTTTACAAAGCAAGAATGTAATATGGTAATCTCTTAACATTTTAAATGAAGTCTCGATTTTGTTCAATTTTATTAATCGCAAGACTAGTGCATTCCTATATTTTAGGCCTTTAAATTCTTGAAAATGTATTATAATTATAAAAGGGTTTAAATTTTTATTATAATCTTTAATACCAACTAACTCTGTAAATCTTAATTAAACATTTAACTCGAATGTTCGATTCGAGAACGAAATTCAGTCGAAAGATTAGGTTAAAATATCGAAGAGTTCTGAATCGGGGTCCAGGTCAGAAACGCCTTTGTGTCCATGTAATAAAAGCGATTTATTTATATAGTTTTAGAGTGGAGATCACGGCTAGAAATAAAATTTTCAATACGGATTATAACTTCGCTTTTAAAAAACATTAAATGTGAAATGTAAGCCAAGCCTCGCTATTCTCGCACTCATAATAGGTTGTTTCCTGTTTCCTTACGAAATATTTCTACTACAAATAACAAATCGTATTATTCTTCTAAACAAAATCTTTATTTATATTGTAAAGTCAATTTTATATTTTGAATTTGAAAATAAAATTGACAAAAAAGTCTTTTCTTTCTTATTTTAATTTCTTAAAAAAAACCTGATTTCAAGTAATTAGCAAAAACATGCTTGATCCGTAGACGCTTTAGATGCGTGTATTTAGGATTTTTTTATTTCATTTGTTATTATACAAAAATAGTGGAATTTAAAAAATCTCTACATCATCAGAAGTTGCGAAAGTTACTTAACCGCTCACGCAATACATGCAGCCGTAGACGCATACCACACCTAGAGGTGCCGGTGATGATTTTATACCGATTTATCGGATATCGAAGTTATATCAGGTAAAAGAACTAATATTAATTGCTATTTCGGTAACTACTCTAGCAAACCATAAAGTTTTTAATGCCTGGGTCTGTCATTTAAAAAAAATAAACAACTTCAAAAATACGTCACGACAATCGTGTGTTACTGTTTGGACTGGTGATTTCGGTGTTTATTTATCGAAAACATACCGTAAGTAGCGTTTTTTAAGTTTACCCTGATTATAAATGTTTATAAACTATACTTTAAGGAGTAATTTCATGGTAAACGTTAGAACCACTCAAACGGAATATTACCATACTTATCCAAGTACACCAAAAATTTAATTAGTGCTTTTTAAGTGCAGGATTTGCGGTGTATTACTGCATTTTATTTGAGATGTTTTTGTTGGTAGTACGGAGGGTATTTATTTAGCAATGCAGAATAATAATTTTTATTTATAAAAACTTCTATTTAAACTGAATCCTTTTCTAATCTGCGAAACCAAATAGCCGCCATTTTGCGGTAGGAGGAGCGCATCGCGTGAGCGGTTAAGTTCCTTCACGTTTGGACTCCACTTTCCATTTTACATCAGGGGCAATGGAGTTATCTGCCTGTCACGTATAAAAAAAAAACCTGAACAAAACAAATTTCGAATATAGTCAAAGTGTACATAAAAATCCCTACGTTTCCCATCAAATATTTACCCACAAAATTTCTTTGAACTAGAACAATGCCCTCTTTTATTAATAAACATTAATCCAGATTAGAAAAAAGAACTTCAAAGGGAACAAAGGGGCGACGGCAAATGTAAAATTACTCAATATTTCATACCGATACTAATTTCGCTATCTTAA
The DNA here is from genome assembly GCF_003589595.1 of Hyposmocoma kahamanoa. Lineage (NCBI taxonomy): Eukaryota > Metazoa > Arthropoda > Insecta > Lepidoptera > Cosmopterigidae > Hyposmocoma > Hyposmocoma kahamanoa. The sequence continues at coordinate 9,779 of NW_020653470.1, forward strand.
CCCTTTGCTAGCCACGAACGACAGAAAATATTACAAAAAAAAAATATACCAGAAGAAAAAACGTCCCGGGCTTAATTGACATCGCGTGAGCGGCTAAACGCGTGCCCAAACCTGTCTATTCACTACTTATATGCGTCAGAAAATGTGCAATATAAGTAGTGTATGGGCAGGTTTGGGCGTGCGTTTAGCGTGCAAATTTACTCTACCTATTCCAATCCCTGATCATCATCCTAGCATCCACATCTAACATCCACAGTGTTAACCGTTCGATAACAGCATAGAGCTCTTTTTGTAGTTAAAAATGAATTCATTAACCACAATAGCGATCTTTATACAGACACTCTATTGCACGTGATACAGTTGATTGAAGTTGTTGGAAGGAAAAGGGAAAGACCGAGCGGTTGAGCTCATCAGCGCGCACTCCAGCACGCGCCAGTTTCAACGCTGTCTATCCTGCACTATTAGCCTTTACACGGACGCTCTTTCTGTTATAACAAAAACGAACACGAGTGATCGAGCGCGAAAGAACGTTAGTTTAAAAAACTTCAAACAGGTTATCATACTAGTCTACCACGCAGAGGTCCCGAGTTCGATCCGGGCCAGGAGAAATATTTGGATATTTATTTCTATTTATTGAGTGTAATTTGTGGTTGTCTATGTGCGTGTCCATGGCACCCGAAACGCAGGGTCATCCTAGTGTGTTAAAAAAATTGAACTCTATTCTGAATCGAACGTTGGATGTCTGATTAAGATCCCTACACAAACAGGGAATAGAACTGATGATCTTTGAACAGATGAAGATTTAACAAACATTCATAACCCCGCACTAGGGAAACCCTGTATCGCTGATGCCATGGACACACACATCGACAAACACAAATTACACCCAAGATCTCAAGAAAAATAAATGTAAGCCATACAAATATTTCTCTCGACTCGGGATTCGAAGACGGGACCTCTGCGTGGCAGACCATCATGATTACCGTTCGGCCAAGGTGGCAATTTATTAAAAAAAATAGTTATTTTTCAAACAAATGCGGAAACTTAGTCATTATTCACAAGTCTCGAGGCTCAAGACTCGGGACAAGTGAAAATGACAAATCCACACGTGTATCAAAGGACGTTTTTTAATACATTTGCTAAAAAACTACATTGAAAGTAAAATAAAACAGAATTTAAAAAGAAACTCGTTTTTTGGCGGACTTTTTTCAATATGGCAACTGTTACCAGTATTCAGCCACATTGAATTTACTATTTTAGTGGCGCGGCGCGCAGTGGTCTCGCGTTATACTCACCTCCGGTTATTATTAATACTCAATCAGCTATCTTCATGGAAAATATTTTGGTATTTTTAAATGTAACCCGTTGTTTTATAAAACACCTGTGCAATTTAAACAAATAAGATGTTTGTAAGTAAATATAAGTTTTAATGACGAATGACTTACGTCACAAAGCACGTAAATATTAAATAAATATACAACCTCTTTAGTTCTATGTTTAAGACTTGAAACAACAGTAAATTTAAAAAAATGGAAAAGTAAAAAGCACTAGTGCGAAAAATCCACCTTTTGGCACGATTTTGTAGTACGAAAAATACCACGTTTGGAGCAACTGTATTAAAAACATCTTTAAGATCAGATTTAAGAGACATATTTACATACACACAGATACGCAGGCAAAGATTTCAAACTTATAACTTCCCTCTTTTTTTGTCGGGAATAAGAAATATAAAAAGAAGTTTAAATTTTGCTTAACTTTAAACTCCATTTAACTACCGTTTAGTCACTGTAAAAATAAATAACTTTTTTATTTAAAATAAAAACTGACTTCAAAAGTTTGCTTTCCGTTTTTTTTTTATTGGAATTACATCTATTTATTTAAAGTTTTATTGAATTGATATTAAATTATGTTTTGTGAAATTACTCCACTAGTTTGTTATAATTATTAATACAAAGATCGAACACTCAGAAAAAACACTCAGCAAAAATTCCTTCGATCCGGTCGGATTCGAACCGACCTCTTCTTGCATACCGTGCCAGAGTTACATCTATTTGCCAAGTTTTATTGAAATCGGTTAACGGAAAGTGTGCAAACCGGAATCATCCCCTACGTTGCCACCCTTAGAGGTGGAATATTTTCTTCAAATTTAAATGGGACCAATGAGGTACCTTCTTTTGGACAAAACAAAATCATCAAAATCAATTCACAATGACATACCTTTCTTGAAGTCGGTTAAAATAAGGTTACTAGAGACGTCGTAAAAGTTCTAAAATTGATATTAGTTTTAACTAGACCCTACTAATAATGTCGTTGTCACTGTATGTCAGGTGTTACAAAATAATGAATACTTTTAAATTTAAAAGTAGTTAGTGTAATATCTTAAAAAATGTTGAACTACAAAAAAGAAACGTTAGTGACCTTAAAACCGTCAAGAATAATGTACAAAAGGCATTTTGCCGTTCAAATTAATTAGTAATTTATACTCTCGTGTATAATAAATAAAGTATACAATGGCTTGACGATTACTATACCATAGTGTAAAAGAAACTATTCTAGTGAACTTGCAATTCGCGTGTTGTGTGAATTTTTTGTTTAGTGCGAAATACATGAAATGCTTTCTTTGGCGGTGCTGTTGGAAAGCAATTATAAACCAGTAATGTATAGTAAATGAACATCTCAAATGTATGTCAAAACGGGGCATATATTGTAGAATAATCAATTAATCAATGCGCAAAATATCTGCTCAGTAGCGAACCAATCGCCGTGCTGGAAACGTGTTCCGAATTTAAATTTGAAAATTTGTGGTGTTTTCTATTTTGTGTTTTGGTTTTTTGACTGGCCAGTTTTTATTTGCTTTGGATTTATGTTCTATTGTAAGTTATTTTTTTAATTTTCTTTGTAGTGCCACGCTAATTAATTTAGTTTTTTAAAACCTTATCTTACTTATCTAATTATTATAAGTTTTATCCATAGATAGTAAATTCTTACTACAAGTAATAAATACCGTATTTACTTTGAACTTAATATCTTTGCTTTATTATATTAACGAAACCGTACAGTTTGTTGTACTATTACTAAAACAGAGGTAGGTAGAAATTACCGACAATTAAAGCAACTTCTTTTCGATTTTAGTTCACCAGTATTTGCTATTTCTAGTGAATTATTACGTGTTTTCTCTAAGTCTTTGATATGTTGTACACCATAAAAACATTCATAACCATTGTAATTTTAAAAAGTTAATTAATTCTTAAACACAACACTGTAAAATCATGATCGGTGCTGGATCGAGCGTGTCTAGGAGTTGCCTATTTATTTTACTCTTGACAATGTCGAAGTTCAAAACTAATTGACTTAACTTAAAATTCGTCGGAACTGAGTTATGTGCACTATAACATAGAACACAAAATTCTGTATCGAACCAAGTAAATAAGTTTTTGAAGTCAACATTATAAGTTATTTGTTTTCAAACGCCGATAAGCTTACGAAATTACATACCTAAGGCAGTGTATTCCATTCCTTAGTTACAAGCGTTTAGGAGGAAAAAATATGTGTATAATTATGTTTAATTACAATTATCATCGTTTACCTTAATAATATAATGAATTAATAAGATTCATTTTAAAAACACACTTTCAGTGTACGTCATAATGGTCATAATTAAATAGCTCATCGTGAACTCACCATACCTGTTCCAAGAGCTGAAGGTTAAAATGCTGGTGAGATACAGGCACATGAGACTTGTACAGTCTGTGTGTACAATAAGGAGTCGTCTGGTCACGTCAGAGATTTAGCCAGGGCTGCCCTCGTCGTCTTTATTCAACGGAAAGTAGGTCGCCGTGTTTTGTCCAAAATAAAGTCTCTCCTATTTTGAATTTCTGTCTGTCTACTGACAATTAGAAGTGTCTTTGTGGTTAGTCAGTCCGCTGGTCATCAAGTCGAAGTCAAATAAATAGTAAATGTTATTTTTTAAGCTACTGCTCGTTCACTACGCTGACCTCCCTGAGAAGAACGAGTAAGAAACTCTAGGGATTGCTCTTTTCAAATAAACTTAAATGCATTTTGAATCATATTTGTTTGGAATCTAGACTCACGTTGCCTTTTCAAATATCTTTATCTAACCCGTAGTCTACAATTTTGTACTATAACTTTTCAATTAAAATACTTTTAATGTAAGTTTTAAACTTAGGAAATGGTAATCTTAATATGCTCCGGAATCTTATTGTAAAAACGTATACCCCTTATAAGAATCGTTTAACTTAGTTAAACGAAAACGTGGTACCATGAGTTTGGACTTAGTTCATCATCCATGGAGGCTGGACGCCACAGGACTTGTCAAGTGTGTGTCTCACGGCGACAGGCGCATTTCAGTGCCACTCAGATCTTACTTAAACGCGCTCTCACGGATAGGCATGTCGCATATCACCGGGCGTACGACATTTTCCTCCCTTTACTTGGTATCATAAGAAAAAAAACATACGATCCTTAAGTTTTTATTTGATACTGGTTTATTTCAGTTGACGTAAAATAAATCTTTGGTATGGTATATAAATGAAGTACTTAATGAATAAAAATGAATAAATCTCTGTTTTTTTTTCTATCGTGAACATTTTTAGGAATTTCTACCAACACATTACGTACATTTTTTCCAAGATTGTTCAACACTTTCACTGTTATGTAGAATCAACCTAAGCCATAGAGGTAGTATAGACTCTTAATAGTACTTTCCTAGCTAACTTCTTTTTTATTTTTCGAAAACAATATTTTTTTACACTTTTTCGTAGTTTTTCATATTATTTTAATTTTTATTCATAATTAATCACGTAATTAATATTACTTATCACATTATTTTAATCAGCTATGTATAATTATATCATTTTTTATTTACGTAAGCTGTGTACAGGTACATAACAGATAACAGAACAAAACCCGCATGTCAAAGAAGGTTCACAACCCTTGGAAAGGCCCATTACAGAAGACCCAGTGGCAGGATGTATAGTAGGCTGATAATTTTATATTAAAATTAGGTATTTAGAAACGCATTTTTAAGGACAGAGGGTACAGGGCTTCAAGTCTGCTATATTTCGAGAAACTTAATTGTAATTTAATTGAGGCTCCACTGAGATCATAATAATATGATAATATTTGTTATTCTGCTCTAATCTAGTTGCAACGGCAGTTCAGTGTCAATCAGTAGCAAGGCGTGAAAATTGTCTTTAGTAAAACCGGAGCAAAACAAAGAACACTTGCCTTAACAAACTTATTAACGCACAAGATACCAGTACACTTTATTTCACTGGTTAATTATTCTAAAGTACTTTAAAATGTTTATGAAATTTGGTGACACGTGGAAAAACTCGCCACTGGTGTCAATAGAGTGTCAGTGGAAGGGCAGTGATGGCATTCATTCATTCAATCAATTAATTATCCCGTCATTCAAATAACTCATTAACTGAATTTTATCTTAATTAATGAGTAATTTAGTCTTCAAATTAAATGTCATCAACGTGCCTTTGACTCACCATTGAAGAGCAGAACACCAAAACATTGCAATGGCAGTTGAATAATAAGCTCGATGGTTAGCTACAGACAATCCAGGACTCTTAACTTTTAGCAGAATACCAAACTTACAAATTTCTGACATTAACTCTATCGACAATTGAGATGATTTCGAATTAGACAGATAGCCCAGGCTTCTAGGAGAACATGGACTATTCTCACACGTACAATCCCTCCATCCATTGAGATACTTAGAGAAACCCAAGCTTACATAATAAATTTAAAACAAAACACAAAACGACAGTCGTGACTTTTCAGCGATTAAAAATACAAAACTAGGTTTTCAATAATAATAAATTGACTTGTAGGCAAACGCATCCGAATGCCGCTTACTCAACAAAACTTGAAACAATGCAAGATATTGTAAGACACATTGTTTTGATAACTTATTGTATACATTGCATTAAATATTTTATATTGAACACGTAACATACATACTTGGTACTCTTGGCGTCTATCAGATGCACAGACTGTAATAATAATTTAGTGAATAAAACAAACACAACAATGGTATTACAGTAGCAGTAATGGCCCTTGTGAAAGAGTTCGTCAAGGGAAGTATTGCGACCTTACCTATTTCTGCCGCCAAGAAGTAACGTCAGCATTAATGTGTTCCGGTTTGGAAGGGTAAGGGTGCTGGTGAAATTACAGGCACATGAGACTTGTCAACGTATGTCTCAGGGTGACGGGCACAGTGTCAGTGCCCCACAGATCTTTGCCATTTAAAGCTCTGAGTGACACTGTAACTGTTATGAATAGGCATATCGCTTACCAGGCGCCCGACTTGTTCATCCCATTACTTGGTATTATATAAAAAAGTACTTATAATCATATAATTACCTACATTCGTAATATCTCAGATATAATTTTTATACAATGCCCTGATCATACAATAAAATCGAACAAGTGAATGGAAGATAACACGCGATCGAAAGCGACAAAGCCTAGTTATCGATTAAATTCGTAGCTGCATTAATAGTATATATTATATACCTGTACGCCTACTTGGCCAGATAGAAACGATGAATCTATAGATTTATTTCTGACGTTGCCTCGCTCATACACTCCCACTTGTACTAAATATAAACAGGACTTTTGACTTTTTTTAAGGACATTCATTTTGGAATAGAACTGTTCACCGTGGTTCACCTTTACCCACGTTTCCATCCACGTTCGTTTCTATAAATTGTGATTCTGCTCTCTATACACAATCCAGTGAAGCATTCCCATTCTGGTTACTACATCGCCTTTCGTACCACAACGCTGTCTTATTACAATGTTAAGTTACACATACAACGCAAGGCACTCATAACTACTGTAGTTACTCTACTTTCATGCTTTTCCTTCTATACCCAACACTAATTAATGTACACTAGTGTTGGTAGAGCACGCCCCAATACACAATCAGACGTACTTTTTTGACCTTACTTTATTCTTATTGTCATTATTGTACGGACAACGGCACATCAGACTACATATTTCTGTTCGAAAATCGCCTCCATTGCAACGGAACAAGATACGTCAATGTGTAGATTGATGTGCTGGCGTATGGCCTTGCTGCTACAGCTACTTAATAACCTGAATGACTGCTGGGAACGTTAAACGACGATTATTTATATAAACTTCCTGCTAAAACCTGTCTGTAAAGAATCCGATATTTATTTCACGCAGGTTACAGTCAACCCATAAAAGTGGAACTTTGACCAACAGGACCCCATTTCAGAACTCTTTGATATTTTAACCGGGTCGTTCGATTGGATATAGTTCTCGAATCGAAGGGCGCTTTCCGAGCTATTCAGAACTTTCGATTCGGATACGATATCGTTATCCAACAGCGTTTACGGAGTTAGTCGGTGAAATTGATTATTAGAAACACTCAAAATAGGCGCTTTGTCGTCGAGTTGCGGATACCAGCCCGTTGCACCAAGTACCAAGTAGATTATTAGAACAATGAAAACCCTTTTATATACATTTTTGAGACTTTAAATGCCTAAAATATAGAAATGCATTAGTCTAGCAATCCAGACTTTTTAAAAGAATAAGAGATTTCCATATTACATTTTTGCTTTGTAAACAATAGGACGTTCGGTAACTTTCATTCGATAACTTTGTCCTGAATAACGTTTGCCGGTTGAAAACTTCGAGTAATCGTACGGGTGTGACGTCATTTCGGTTCGATTTCAAATACGACAGTTTGACGTTTTTCGGTAAGATTAGACCCAAATGCTCAGGTATAGAGGTGTTTTGTTCTTGAAAGTAGCAATAGAATACTACTTGTTCATATTTGATAATAGAATTATGGATACTAATATAAATACCACACTAATTTTATTATCTAGTCTCAAATTAGGGATTCTCTGAGCTTTGAATACTGAAGTAACGAAATTAACTCTCAAGTACCTAATTAACTAGAATAACCAGTTTAGGAAAAATAATCTTAAATTGGCGCTACCGGGAGTCATTTTCGATACCGTGAGTAGCTTCAAAATCAATAGCTTCTTGCAAATCGATATAGAAGAGACCAAAGAACTTTGTAGGTTGTCGCGATTACTACACTTTGAAAATGGATCTATTTTGTCAGTTCTAAAATCGCGCACGTTTTTTAAACAATTTTCCTTTGTGTGTTTGAAAATAAATCTACTCGACGTAACACCGAAAACATAGTTTCAGTACTACACAAAGTTGAGATTCATGCCAATATGCTGTTTTGGTAAAAATAAATAAAGTCAAAAACTTTTAAATGTAGAACAATAGACAATTGGAAACAAACACGAGTTTTATCAAAACGACCTTGACTTCAAAAGTTATATTCTTGCTCATAGACATCATATCAATAATAATGATAATGTTATCGAACTCATGTCGGAACTACGCATTTATGATAAATAAGAAAATGTTATATATTGGCTTCTTGATGACTAAATATATTTTGTCACCAAAATAGATCTAGATTTACGTTGAAGTGGCTTTGGAGGCTCACCAATTTTTACTCTGCGAAATCGTCCTAAGTTTGAACGAAAACGAGTTTTCTTAAATTCTGATTTGGGTGATTTTGGTTTGAATGTTCTGGATAGTTTCTCTGATGTTAATTTTGTTAAATTGGTACATGTAATTCAGAGCAAGATATTGGTGTGATTCTCTGGTAAATGTAGAAACTTCTCGTCATATTCAGCAATAGAGTAGATTTTGTTATAATTTCAACTGCGATTTACTGAATTTAATTTCATCAACCTTCATCATTTCGAATTGTTGACTCACACGTTTACTCAATGATTTCCCCGTTCACCTGTCATTTTATGATAATCAATTATGACTTTCTCTTTAAGCACTGGCCATTTTCGTCCCGTTTCTGGCCACGTCATCTTTTGGTCAGTACAATATTTTGTGTCACAATATGACGTTCGATATCGACTATGAATTGGCAACCGCTAATAACACAATTTTGACAATTTTACAGGATGAAGAAAATAATTGTTTGTGTCATTTATATCGCATCTGGTTAGAAGTTAGTACAAGTTGAATGAAGTTGATTCTGGTGGTGGAAATGTATCTGAGATGAAATTTCTGGCAACGCTGCGGAGTATGAATTAGTATAAAATGGTATAAAAAGTGAAACCTTTAGAAAATTGAGGTAGTACCGCTTACCAGTTCACAGTCGATATACCGTATTCAATCCTATTCACCCGAAGTCCTATGATTTCACAATAGCTTTCTCTTCTTTTAAATGGTCAAGAAGTAGAACCCATCATCAATGTTTTCTAATAGCTATAACTTAATTCTGTAAAAGCTCAGAGTCCTTGATTAATCGATCTCAATTTTTGACAGCTTTACTAAAATTGCAACTAAATGTTTTCTCAATTCTATTTAAAATAATAACATACTAACGAGTGTTCTAATTGGCATTGTCAGTTCTAGATAAAATTGTGACCACCACATTATCGTAATATATCTACTTGGATACATTCGACTCTGTGACAAATTATCACCACGTGCACTAGTAACCTTCACGATGTTACCGTTTAAGTGATGCTATTTCTAAAACAAGACACTATCACAAAGCACTTATAAGATAGACACATCCAAATATACACTATACGTAAACATGTATAGAGTCCATAATAACATAAATTTACTTAGACAAGACAAAGGATCAGAAACGTAGTCAGTAGATGAATCATCAAATTGGTGCAGGTTGAAAGTTACGTTTATCTTCATGACTCATTTCTATGGCATACCCATTGACTTACAATTATATGGACGTCGGGTCCGCGCTAAAAAGTGTCCGAACTTATAGGGCGTTAAAATTGTATATAGTTATTCACGCTTTAGTCTTTGTTTGTTCAACTGACAGCGAAGCAAGCAAAATTAGACAGTACTGCGATGACATTACAATTTAAATTCAACGTTTTAGCTTTTTCATATTCCTTTACATGTCACTACGTTTAAATAGGTTGACTTGGGTAATTTTTTTCGTGGTTTTTGTATTAGACCCGTCGTCCATTAATTTGTAAGTCAATGGGCATACCTTAAAATTGACCAATTTCGCATTAATGCTACACTATGATTCTACAAATTTAATGTTAATTAGTTTCGAATCTTTAAAAGTTAAATCACATCCTAATTGTGTGTTTTTAAAATAAAATTTTGGGGTTTAAATGCTGAAAAGCATGGTAGATAATTTTGATACTTGCTCAAGTTAGTTTGGAAGTTAGGTTCATTACAGAAACATAGTGTAATATTATTTTACCTTCATTGTATACATTTGTAAGAGCAATAATAACCTAGTTTAAAGAAAACTTGCGTTCTATTTCGTAGGCCATGGGTTCAATATTCACCGGGGGCCTGCTTCATTAAGTCATTTCAAATCTTATGTAATGTAATAGGTATAACTTCCTTAAACAATATGAAAGATATAGTTATTCCTCACTGTTTAAACACTAATACTAATCCGTAAGACAGATTCCACTGAGATAGTAAATAAAAAACTTTAATGTTGCTCTTTATAAATAGACATTCCTTCATATCCGCTCACGCGATGCGCTCCTCCTACCGCAAAATGGCGGCTATTTAGTTTCGCAAATTAGATAAGCATTCAGTTTAAATACAAGTTTTTATAAATAAAAATTATTTTATGCATTGTAAATAAATACCCTCCGTGCTACCAACAAAAACATCTCAAATAAAATGCAGTAATACACCGCAAATCCTGCACTTAAAAAGCACTAATGAAATTTTTGGTGTACCTACTTGGATAAATATGATAATATTCCATTTGAGTGGTTCTAACGTTTACCGTGAAATTACTCCTTAAAGTATAGTTTATAAACATTTATATTCAGGGTAAACTTGAAAAACGCTACTTACGGTATGTTTTCAATAAATAAACACCGAAATCACCAGCCCAAACAATAACATACACGATTGTCGTGACGTATTTTTGAAGTTGTTTATTTTTCTTAAATGACAGACCCAGGCATTAAAAACTTTATGGTTTGCTAGAGTAGTTACCGAAATAGCAATTATATTCACCGTCTACAAAATTTGTTTTAAATATGAGACAAAACGAAATAGCTTATCGGAGCACTAACTTGGACTTTTGTTATCCAAATACGTAGAAGCTAGCAAATGTTCAATATTAACAAGAACGTTATAATTCGACGTAGTTAAGCAAAAAAGATCCAATCCACAAAATTATCAAAAAATGAGTTATATGTACCAAACGGTTCCTAAAGTCTATCCTCTTAGATCAGCAAAAAGAATCCAACATATAAACATATAAATAAATATCCTTATAAAACAAGAGTGAAAAACACTGT
>NW_020653471.1:0-10472 GCF_003589595.1 Hyposmocoma kahamanoa
CAATACTCTTAAACGTACTTGATCCCTAGACACTTTTGATGTGTGTAGTTTTCGCAAGCCGTTAATTACTCTTTCATATTTTCCAAATGCAGGTCATTTCATATTTGATTCTTTGTTTTGGCACCTATCCGTGTACAACGGTATAATTTATTTTTTTTCCATCATATCGGGAAGTATGAGTTCTATTTCTGTCAGCGAGTAAGGGCTTGTAGCTTTACGTACAGGGTGATAAAAAAATCACCGTCCATTTTTTTCCCTGCACGTAAGATTCAGTAATACAACGCATTAGTGGAATAAAATTTAAAAAGATCCCTATTTTTTTACTGTTTTAACATGTTAACATTTCCCAATAATTTGTAACGTGTGGTTTTCTCCAAATAGTAAATAAGCCTGGGAATACACATACTATTCTTTCGTCAGACATTTTCTGAACTAACTGCAGTGTTGCCACTTTGTAGGGAATTCCCCAAATAGCGGGGAATTTCAACTCGACTGGGGATTTTGTGGGGATTGACACATTGTGGGGGAAAATGCGAGGATTTTAACATTTTTGTGTGTTCAAACAAATATATGGTACAGTCAAGAGCACGTCAAGCTTGACATTTTGTACTTTGGACCGTTCTTATCTTAAGCCGTATAAGGTTGAATTTAAATCTCAAGTGTATAGCTTGACGTGCTCTAGACTCTCTACGAACACCTTCCAATAGTCGGATCGGGCTACCAACTATGTGGACTAGTAGTCGTCGGTCATTGTTCCCAAGAAGTGACCATATTTCATTGCGTAACTATGTATTCTCATCGGGAGTATTCCGAGTGATTCGTGTTTTATGGAAAGTGGTTGAAGTTATTGGAGAAGCTCGAAGATTACGAGATCGAGAGCGTCCCCCGTCTACGAGCTCAGGGCTTGATCGATCCAAGGGTTCCTCAACAAAGCGCAATTTTACCGGTAAACCAACGCCTTCTCGACAAGTGTCACTTTACGTTATCAATTCACATGCGCGGGGGTGGTCGGCAGCGAATGCCCGTAGAAGTAGAAGATGAAATGCGGTGTGTGCCAAATTTTAAAGAGTGAATACGAAGACCGATGCTGTAGCATCAGGCTGCAGCGGACCAGTACCTTGACCTCTCAGGTCACCCGTTGTGATTTTATTTTGTGACGTCAATGAAGTTAAACGTCATGTGTATTCAACAAAGCTCAGAGCCGTGACGAATTAAAACAAACATTATTGTTGCATTTGATGTTTTAAAAAGTGACCTTGTAGTGCTTCGAACATTACGGTACGTTACTTTATTACCAATGATCGGAGAAAGGTGTTCCACATATATAGGTACATGTATAGATATAGCTACAAGGAACGACACAGAGTTGTTAAAACCACCAGGTATTAATTAATTACTTTTTCGAATTAACTCACGCCCCGCATGTTGAGGGTCACATTGACGGAACGGCAAATAATCAACGTGTTGTCCTTAGCTATACCAATATTATGTGAAACACCTTTTTCCGACCATTGGTGATTACAAATAATTAATACAAATAAATAAAGGGTCAGCAACACTACAGCAATTACCCTATCCTACCGGGAATCGAATCCGGGTCCTTCTCACAGAGCTAACTGTTCGGCCACCGAGGTTAATAAACTCACTAGTAACAGGTTTCTTACCACGGTATAACTTCTTTTTATTTTCCCGATATTTCGGAACGGTTGCACGCTCCATGGTCACGGGTTGAGTCAACAGCTTATTGTTTCCTTCTTACAAGTCGATTCGTGAAGCTAAGCGAATGTGCTATCCACCAGAATCTAGCGTTGAAATTTCTAACATAAAAGCACAAATAAAACTACAAGATATTTTAGATCACGCTTCAGCCAGATTTCTAAAAATTAATGATGTTTATAAAGTGGGTTCAACCCACTTAATGCTATATTCCAAATGGGGCTGTGATGGATCAAGTGGACAAAGCGAATACAAACAACCCCTGTCTGAAGAGAGCGATCTAATTTCAGACTCTAATTTATTTATATCATATTTAGTGCCATTGCGACTTATTGATACCAATACTAATGAAGTATTGTGGACTAATCCTGTTCCTTCGTCAGTGAGATTTTGCCGACCAATTTTGATAGAATTTTCAAAAGAAACAGCTGAGAAAATAACACTGGTAGTCAGCGAAATTAATGCTCAAATTTTAGCCCTGAATCCTTCCCTAATTAATCACAATGGAGAAGGTATTGAAATAAAACACACGTTGTTTTTAACTATGATTGATGGGAAAGTGGCTCAAGTTTTGTCAGAAACTTCCTCAAGTGCTGTGTGCACTATTTGCAGTGCAAGACCTACAGAAATGAATAATTTAGAAAGAGTGCGAAACAAACCTGTGGATGAAGCTTCTTATCAATATGGGCTTTCAACTTTGCATTGTTGGATCAGATTTATGGAACTTATTTTACATTTATCTTACAATCTAGGTTTTGAAAAATGGTCTGCCACAACAACAGAGAATAAAGATTTAAAAAAGCAAAAGAAAGCTTACGTACAAAGAAGGTTCAGAGAAGAACTTGGATTGAATATAGATAAACCTAAGCAAGTAAGTGGCAACACTAATGACGGTAATACAGACAGAAGATTTTTCCAAAACTACCATTGTTCATCAGAAATCACTGGAATAAATGAGGAATTAATAAAACGGTTTTATGTTATACTTCAGGTCATGTCAAGTGGTAGAGGTATTGATGCCACGAAATTTGGACAGTATGCATTCGATACAGCACAGCTGTATGTTAATAAATATAAATGGTATTACATGCTGTCATCAGTGCACAAAGTGTTGATTCATGGTGAGAGTGTCATACGTCATTTTTCTGTCTTGCCTCTTGGACAACTCTCTGAAGATGCTCAAGAGTCACGAAACAAAGACTACAAGCAGTTCAGACTTCATCATGCAAGAAAATGTTCGAGGGCAGCCACCACCGAAGACGTTATACACACACTTTTGTATACCTCTGATCCATACATTACAAGCTTGAGAAAACCTTACAACAATAAATATTTGGAACTTCTTGATGAAGCAAAAGAGCTCCTGAGTGACTACTGAGCTATGTTTTTATGTATTCTTGATATTTAAAGTAGGTACTTCATCTTATTAATCTATAAATTTATAAGAACATGCATGGTTAAATCTAAGAAATTAATACTTTTTTATTCCTTAATTTTTTATAACTATAATAAATAAAATTTGACTTATAAAGTGTATATTATTTAAGAGAATATCTATTTAGGTATACCCAGAAAAAAAATCAGGTAGATATCATCAAAAACACGGAAGTTATAGATTTATGATATGAAAAGGAGTCAAGGTTCCCATAGTGCGGCGTCTATTAATCTTTGGTTGTCAATATTATTCACATTTTCTCGGAAAACTTTAAGACGTCATAACTTATTTATTTGTCAAGTGTTTGAAATAAAACTTGGACATGTATATTTTATTTCTATTATACAGCATGTTCCTTTAAAATGGGCAGTGATTTTTTTATCACCTGTATATAATAATTAAAGTGACGCTCGTATTACCCCTTGATAACTATGTTTTCAATTGTAAGATTGTGGCATTGATAACATGTAATAAATTATTATATTTCAACGTAATGCCGAGTGTAACCTATTTTTTTTGTATAGGTACTTTTGTGAAAATAATAAATAAAAGCCGTGGTAGCTTAATGGTTTGACCTACCGCCTCTCAAGCAGAGGCCGTAGGTTCGAATTCGGGCTTGCATCTTTTGAGTTATTCGGAATTTAAGTGCGAAATTTCATTTGAAAATTACAATGAGCCTTTCGGTGAAGGAAAACATCGTGATGAAACCTGCACGTTGAAAGTAAAGTCCCCAATCCGTATAGGGCCAGCGTGGCAGACTGTACCTAAAACCCCCGCCTGAGAGAAGACCCGTGCCCAGCAGTGGGACATATAAATTGGTTGATGATGTTGTCTCATATTTGAATATTTGAATGTATTGCATGTTATGGGTAGACCAAACAGTGAAGAATAAACCAGTCTAAACTCGACCGCCGTGTTTGATTACCGTGCCCACGTACCCTATACGTAACATAACATGGCGCAGCCGGTTAAAGTAAAAAAATCCAGCATGGAATCAATGCTGCAACAGCCGCAACCGTTCAACATTGAAAACAATTTAACATATATCACCTCTGGGAATTTAAGTAAGGAGTAGGAGAAGTGGGAAAAATCTTTTAACATTTACTACGAAGCATGTGAACTTTCGGAAAAAAGAATAAAGTGCAAATTAACATATTGTTGTACGTGGTCGGAGAGAAATGTCGAGAAGTTTATGATCAATTTGAACGAACCTTTACTAGTGAAACAATTATTAGAAAGATTTGATGCTTTTTTTGTACCGAAGAAAAATTTAACGGTTGAACGACAAAAGATTTTTCAAAAGAAATCAGCGAGAATTGGAATCCGTGGAGCAGTACGCGTTTGAACTAAATAAAATAGCGTCAAAATGTGAGTTTAAGGATGACCTGGTATGCAGTAGACTGATAGGTGGAGTACAAGATGTCGCTTTATCGGAACGATTATTAAGAGAACCTGACATAAAACTAACAAAAACTTTGGATATATGCAGGCTAGCTGAAATGTCACGTATGCAAGCTTTGAATATTAAATCTGAAGATCATAGTCTTCCTGTACACGGAGTTCGGATAATTGTGATCTGCATTTAATCAACCGTCGTTATACAAACGACATCGCAGGTCACCGGCGCACAGTGGGCCCAAACTGATAATTCTTGGACATAGGAACAACTTGTGGAGTATCGAGCTAATTTTTTTAATATGATAATAACATTCCTAACCATTTTTATTCTTGTATAATTTCTTGAAAAGTTGATAGTTTCGGAGAAATCTCAAAATATACGAAAATGCGTGGGTTACTTACAGTATAATTCCAATCATTTTCTATGTAGAATAAAATAATCCATCTGCATGTACTTGCGGCTTTGTAGTGCGGCAAAATTGCTAACTCTTTTATGTACTTTTTTAACAAAATACATGAGCTTAGACTAAAGAAAAATTTTAGTGTAATTTAGAGTGTGTTATGACAATAACATGAAAGTTAAGTAGTAAATATTGTGTTAAAAAATAAACAACAAATCTAAACTAAAACTTTGACACATTTTTACTCGTAAAGCCGCAAGTACCTGCAGATGGATTATTTTTTTCTTGACAGAGAATGATAGGACCTTTATTGTAAATAAATCACACACATTACATTTTCCTACATTTCGATATAAAAAATAAAATGTTTATTTCTCCAAACAAAAAAAAACTAAAACATTTTTCTTGTATAATTTCTTGTGAAGTTCATAGCTTCAGAGAAAATAAAAATTTGTTGTATGGAGAAATATACATTTTATTTTTTATCTCTTAATGTAGGAAAATGTAATGTGTGTGGTTTATTTGCAGTATAGGTCCAATCATTCTCTATCAAAAAAAGAAAATCCATCTGCAGGTACTTGCTGATTTACGAGTATAAAGGTGTCAAAATTTTAGATTTGTTATTTATTTTTTAACACAAGTGTGCTAGTATCTACTTAACTTTCGTGTTATTGTTATAACACTCTCTAAATAACACTAAAATTCATTTTCCTTTAGTCGAAGCTCATGTATTTTGTTAAAAAATACATAAAAGATTTAGCAATTTTGTCGCACTTTTACTTATAAAGCCGCAAGTACATGCAGACGGATTATTTTTTCCACATAGAAAATGATTGGAACTATTCTGTAAGTAACCCACGCACATTACATTTTCGTATATTTTGAGAAAAAAAATACAATGTATTTTTCTCCATACAAAAAAAATACTATTATTTTTCTCCGAAACTATCAACTTGTTAAGTAATTATACAAGAATAAAAGTTGTTAGGAATGTTATCATCTATCATATAAAATAAAATTAGCTCGATACTCCACAAGTTATTCCTATGTCCAAGAATTATCAATTTGGGCCCACTGTGCGGCGTCGCGGCACCGGCAAGCGAGCGGTTCACGCGCAGTACGCGTGAGTCATACAACGACGTCGCCTTCTTCTTGTCTCAAAACCGTTCGGGTACATTTTTACATCGCTGAAATCTAGGACAAAGTGCTGCAGAAAATATATGTGATAACTGTGGAAAAGCGCATAGAAGGTACGAGTGCCCTGCGTATGGGCAAAAGTGTATGAAGTGTAATCACTTAAACCATTTCGCGAGAATGTGTAGGGGAGGTCGAGTTTATGCAGTGGAGGAGGATTCCACCGATCAGGTAATATACCACATAAATAATTCAAAAGGCGATTGGTTATCAGAGTTGAAAATAAATAATGTAATAATTAATTTTAAATTAATTGGACACTGGAGCCGATGTACCTAAATGTTTTACCGAAACATTTTTTATAGAATTAACCTATCAGAGCGAGATCTTGCCAGTACATCAATGAAATTACGGGGTTATTCAGGTAGTGATATTCCAGTTATAGGCAAATGTTATTTAAGGGTGTCATACAAAATTAATACTTTTTATTTATTTATTGTTGTTGATGTAGGGTCACCACCTGCGTTAGGGAGAGAATCGTGTCAAGAATTACAATTAATAAAAAAAGAATCATGTCAGTTACTCCGAGTTACAGTATCGAAAATATTTTAGCTGAATTTTCTGATATATTCACTGGCATGGGATGCCTTCCGGGAGAGTACAAAATACAGTTAAAAGACGGTGTAATACCAGTCATACATGCACCTAGAAAATTACCCGTAGCTCTAAGGGACCAAGTCAAAAATAAATTATCAGAAATGCAACGTGACGGTGTTATCGCAAACGTTGACGGTCCAACAGATTGGGTGAATAGTATGTTAGTTGTAAAAAAACCTAATGGAGAATTACGAATATGCCTTGACCCCCGTCATCTCAATAGAGCTATAAAACGAGAACATTTCAAATTACCTTCTTTTGAAGAAATCACTGCCAACCTTTCAGGTGCCAAATATTTCAGCACTTTAGATGCTAAACAAGGATTTCGGCAAGTAAAATTGCATTCTACCGACTTGTGTACATTTAATACCGTTTTTGGCAGGTTTAAGTTTTTAAGAATGTCCTATGAATGCCTATGGCATATCTTCGGCATCTGAAATTTTTCATAAGCGTTTATATGAACACTTTGATGACATAGAAGGTGCTGTTCTATTTGTCGACGATTTGCTTGTATACGGGCCCACGAAGAGAATTCATGATAAAAGGTTAAGAACTGTATTAAAAAGATGTCGAGAAATTAATACACTTCCGGACACATAATTCGAGCCACAACGCATTTTCAGTATAAAGTGCCATAAGCTAAAACAATGTTTGATTGATCAAAAACTATTACGCAAATTTGAAACTAGTATACTAAACGTCTTTTCCATAAGTCCTTGTTGGGAATTTGGATTTGCAAAACCGGGGGAAAACTTTTTCTTCGATGATAACAATATTTTGTATTCCAGCCCTTTACGACAAAAATGCGAGGTGGCTCGGATTATGTGTCCGGGAGTATATTAAACTGAACAGAGGGAAGTGCAAAGTAGGTTTAACCGAAATAAAATATAAATAATTAAAAATGGAATTTTCCCTGATGATTCTTATCTGATTGTTATGAAAAATATGCCAAGGCCACAAAGTATGAAAGATGTTGAAAGGTTTTTAGGTTTGGTGACATAATATGTAAATACGTTTATTCCAAATTTGTGGGGTAGAACATCTGCACTGCGTGAATTGTTAAAAAAAGGAATTGCGTGGCACTGGAAGGAAAGACAATGTTTTAATAGTATTAAACAGTTGTTGGTTAGCCCGCCCATATTGCAATATTACGATTTAAATAAACCAGTTGTCATTTCAGTAGAGGAATGGGTTAGGTGTTGCTTAATACAAAATAATTTACCTGTTTGCTACACCTCAAAATCACTTACAAAGACGGAGCAATCTTACGCACAGATTGAGAAGGAATTGTGTGCATGTGTGTTTGCGTGTATTGTGTGAAAGATTTTACACATATACATATATACGGGCGTTCAGATATAATTAATCGAAACCGATCATAAGCCATTGGTCAGCATAATAAACATACCTCTTGCGATCGCACTCGCGCGTTTGCAGCGGATGTTAATGCGATTACAACCCTATTCTTTCAAACTTGTGTACAAACCAAGTAAATATTTATATATCGAGCGCGGTCGCTCCTAACATGTGCGCACCGTCACAGCCCCGAGATAAACTCGAAGCGCAGTCGCAAGTATGTGTTCTTACTGCGGTCAATCCACTGACTGATTCACATTTCATTGCCATTCAAAAATGCACAAAAAATGATAATGAACTGCAAGAATTGGTGAAAGTGATAAAACGTGGATGGCCGACAGAAAAGTGTAAAGTGAGTGATAGATTAAAGTGCTTTTGGGATAGCAAGGATGAGTTGACGGTTAATTTTGGTATTATCTGGAAGGGCAATAGAGTACTTGTACCAAAATGCATGCGATATGAAACGATAAAAAACATTCATATAGGACATTTTGGCATCGAAAAATGCAAACTCAGAGCTCGCGAAATAATGTTTTGGCCCAATATGAATTCACAGTTGCAGGATTTCTTATCACAGTGTCAGGCGTGCATGACGTACAAAAAACAACATACAAAGGAGTGGCTAATACCGCATGAAATACTTAACAGAGCCTGGTGTAAAGTGTGTGTAGATATGTGGTCTGTGGTGTAGATGTTTTCATTTCGGACAACACTTATTTAATAATAGTAGATTATTTTAACAAATTTATTGAGATTTCAAAATTGCTATGAACAACGTCACAAAATGTCATTAAAAACTTGAAAGGTATTTTAGTAGGCTTTTATGAATTCGCTTAGCAATGGAAGTTTCAACATATAACGTCATCTCCGAGGTATCCTCAATCTAATGGCCAGATGGAGCGAGCGGTACAAACCATAAAAAATATATGTTAAGAAAGACGTCATATGATCAAACGGATTCACCAACCTATCTCATTACTTATTGGAGTATTCAAATATTCTAACATTGCTAAATAAAAGCAATGTTAGAATATTTGAATACTCCAATAAATAATGAGATAGGTTGGTGAACCTGCAGAATTGTTATACAATAGGAAATTACGTAGTATACTTCCATGCACACCTACTTTGCTAGCACCCAATGGAAAACAAAATACTTGTTATAAATTAAAAATTCGTTAGCAAAAAAAAAAGCAATATTATAATAAAGCATCGAGAAATTTAAAGCCATTGTCTAAAGTACAGAAAGTTAGAGTTAGAATAGACAATGAGTGGGTTCTAGGCAAGGTCATAGGTACCTTACCTATGATATACCTTAAGACGTAACATAAAGCATTTGATAATTGATAATAGCCCCTGTGAGTCATTGATGTGCTGTCATTATGACGACATTGCCCCCAGTGTACATGTCGGCGCCAATGGGTCGTCTCCGCAATCAGCTGATAATATCGTTAGTTCTAATAGTTATTATTGTACTCGTTTCGGCAGGACAGTGCGGCCTCCTGATCGGTGGGGTTTCTCCGGTGCGGCCGTGAGTTAATGTTATCAATATTTATAATGTTCACGAATAAATGAATTGAGATTAAATTAAATAATTATTTAGTTCAATATATAAATTTAATGTTATTTAAAAATGAGATGAATAAAACTCATCAATAAAAAAATATAAAAAAATTAAATGATCTTACTTGTTTATTATATATTATATTAATAACTGATGTGGACTGTTAATGTTTTACTATATCTTTTAAATAGAATAGATTTAGACCGAAAACAAAACCATTGTTTATAATCTCAGTAAAGAGTACTAAAAAACCGACCTCAAAAGTACGTGGAATTATGTCTATTTGCTAAGTTTTATTGAAATATCCTTAAATTCGCCACTGTACAGGACTTGACACTGGAAATAATAAAAATCGGTTCTCACTACTCAAAGTAATATTGAGAGAAAAACGCTTTGAATTGGAGAAATAGCAAAATCAACCATTAAATTAATTGCTCCTTAAGTAAAATTTTGGCGCTATTTATAAAAATGATTCTTCATGCGTGAACAGCCACCCTTAGAGGTGGATGATTTTCTTCAAAATGAAATGGGACCACTATGGAATTCCCCCCTTTCCAACAAAAAAAGAACATACAGTCGAATTGAGACATTCCTCCGTTTTTGAGGTCGGTTAAAAATATAACTACATTACCATTGTAAGCATCTAGTCTCTGCAAAATACATAATTGTCAAAATAGCGTAAAAAATGTTTTTATTATTATTATTTCTCAATGATATGCAAGAGTGTTATTAATGGAAATACACACATCAAAAGTGTCTAGGGATCAAGTGAATATTTTTGAAATAAAAATTATTTAAGCAATATTTACCA
>NW_020653472.1:0-12163 GCF_003589595.1 Hyposmocoma kahamanoa
AAAAAAAAAATCACAGAAACCATTTGAAAAAAGTTTCATTCGAAAACCTCAAACCATGAAGATTCTATGAAAATTCAAAGAACCTATTGCAATAAAACGGCAATTTCATACTTTAACCCCTAATACAACTGCCTCCGTGGCCGAACGGTTACCATACCGGACTGCCACGCAGAGGGTTCGATTCCCGGGAGAAATATTTGTATGGCCTACATTTACTTCTCTCATGAGTTTGGGTGTAATTTGTGGTTGTCTATGTGTGTGTCCATGGCACCCGCGACACAGGGTTTCCCTAGGCTATATTGAGTGTGTGCGTTATTGTTATACAATATAATATGACATTAATATAAACTAAACAACTAATCTACGTGTATTGCACTTGTCGGCGACGTGTGGTGTCAGATAACAGGCCGCGGAATCACCGATACATGACTTCGGCCGAAACTCTTCCTACATGAAGGCCGACAGATGTTGGGTCGGCACTCTCACCAGAAACTAATTAAAATGTAGGTTGTAACGGGACTCCAACCGGCTCAACCCTCAGAGTGTATTTGGCTTTTAATCTGATGAACTCCACTATCCCCTCAGACTTCGCGGAGTCATTATTCCGTAGCGACAGGTACAACAGCGTCGTCGGCATGGCCGGACGGAGCAAATAGTTCGATCCTGTCTGTGCTGTGCCATACAGGTTACGGCTGGTGGGCTTCCTCTTCCTCTTCACCACCTTTGTGAAGCCGACATCGTCGCATTGATCCGCCTGCCTCTGTGGTTTTGCAACTTCAGAGACAGGCACACGGGAATTACTTTTACTTTTATCCGATTGCCGCCTAATATAATCAGGTACATGCTGCCACAAGGATTGGAACCTTCGACCTCTCAAATTGAGAAGCAATCGTTCAGAACTGAGCGATCATCATTTTTTTTAAATATAGATGTAAAATTGCGAAATAACAGTCAAGGAAAAACCATTTTACGTGAAAATCTAGATTACAAAACACGCATACTTTCACAGTTTAATGACATACGGCATTTTGTTCAGTCTTTGTGAGATAACTTTAAAGAGATTAACATTCATTCACTAAACTTTAAAACTACAGTAAAATAAAAACTTTATACTAAAGTTTATTATTATACAGCTTCTTCGTAATTGGATAACAAAAATCCGTGATAGTGACTCGTTTAACTCTGGCAGGTAGTCTCGATCTAAGATGTTTAAATTAAATATTGTAATAGCAAATGTATTCAAAAGTATATTTGCAAAGAACAACCCCTAGAGTTTCTTGCTCATTCTACTCAGGGGAATCTGCCTTACCAACGAGTAGTACAGTTTAATTTTAGTATGACGATTTCAAGATTATTTTATTTGCTAAGAAAAAGCAGTCGGAAAAAACGAAAGAAATGTAACTATTTTTAAATTTTTCCAGTAGTTATTAGCCTTCGTTGATTATAGCAATTTTCAGTAGTTTGACACTACAGCATCAAAGAGCTATTCCAAGTGTAGCGAAAATAAATAAATCTGTTTTCCTGAAAATCCAGGTCACTGTAGTTTCTTAGAGACCCACAAGTGTAAAAGGTACTTAGTGTAAAAGGTCCCTGAGTGACATCCTAAGTAAGTTCCAATATCACCAACTTAAATTTACCGTTTGTCAAACGCTGAACTGATATTTGTTCCTTGAACGTTATTCGATAAAAGTTATGTAGGCAATTGAAAGTTAAACTTGGTTATTGCGTGCGGGAGCACCTTTCACGCTAATATTGCTGCTTAATTTGATTTGAATTCCATCTTATACCGTTGAGTGCGTTTGGAGAAAATATTCATACAATTTTCATTACGTTAGCAGATATTTTTACTTAATTTCGTGTTATTTATTACACATCCGATAAATCGACATAAATTCACCATACTCATATTAAGCCGACGTCTACCCATTCGGCTGCCCCTGAGCAAAACCTATTAAGGGGCAAATTTAAAAAAAATATTTTTTTAGGGGAATACTACTCCCCTAATAATTTACTCAACAAATTGCAGTGACAGCTGCTTCAACATTATACTTGATATTCTAGTCTATATCTTGATTTATAGTACATTGTGTAGATTAAAAGCCCGAAGTCGAAGACTGAGGATTTTCGGTGTCGAGGTTCGTAATTGCCCGTGGAATATACAATGTTTTTCATCACATTTGCACGTAAATAGTATGATTGCATGCAGGCTATTTTGACTACAATGCCCCAAATAAAACCCTCGGGCGTTTTTTCTTCTCGTTACACATACAAAAGACAATATAATTATACAATATTGAGTTACGATAATATATTATTTGGTTTCATGTGGGATGAGTGAACCTGTGTTAAGGCGAGTTACCAGAGGAGAAGATGGTTTAGGTATTAAACAACGGTCTTACAAAAAATATACGATACACCTAAGGATATTGTCTATGTAGCATGTGCTAATTTGTTACACGATATAATGTACTTTATCATTACTTTATCATATAATGTATTTTATTAATAAATGTTCAACAATCTCCACAGGGCTGTTGATGTGTCGGGGTCATCTATGTTCGTAATATATAGATTATTATTGTTTAGATTACTTTTTTAAATTTTTTATTATTTTTACTTGTTTGGTTCTGTTTTTTGTATGTCAATTTTATTCAATTATTCACTATACCAATTTTATTTTTAATTATATGTGACGTAATAATGTCTATTGTTGAAATACATAACTGTCTACATTTATATTCATTTTGTGATATTATTTCTAACTAATATCACAAAATGACTAACTCCAATATTTATACATGTTTTATGAAATTAATTTCACATTTTAACGCATATATTATGTAAGTGGTAACGTCATTACTTCTTGTACTGTGTCAATAATCTGTTCGTTCTGACATATTTTGTGCGTTTTTAAGGACATAATTGTCAATCTGTCACGGCTACTATGTTCCCTGTCACGTGTGTTCTGTTGCCGGATCCGCTGAAAATCAGCGTCGTAGCACCATAAGTGAGACGACAATAAGCTGAGTGGGTCACGGTTTCCTTGGCAGCACAGCACACACGCGTTGTACTCTTCTATATATTTGTAGTTAGTACTATTTTTATTGTTATTATTACAAAATGCATGTGTACTGTGTTGTCTACTTAAGGAATAAATGTTTTCTATTTCTATTTCTATTTATCCGATCATGTACAATGAAAACAGGCTAAGAATAAAATATCTAACTTTGTACATAATTTTTATATGAAGATATTTCTCTGTAAGTACTATAAAAAAACCAACTAAATTTTGGTTTTCAACTGAAGCCCTATAGTTATTAAATCATATTTATCCCAAAGTATGCAAATTGCTCAGCGGATTGACGTCATTCCCCGCCAGTGGCCATCAAGCGTTTGTCGACGTCGGATTTGTGTCAAATTTCACCACTTATTTTATTCATATTATTAATTTATACCGCGCGTATTGGGAGCCGCGAGGGGTGACCCACACCTTAACTCCTAAAATCTAGGCTCGAGTTGAAATACATCACCTTAACAACAACGCACACACTGATTGCTTTGTATTAGGGAAACCCAGTATCACGGGTGCCATGGACACACACATAGACAACCATAAATGACACCCAAACTCACGAGATAAATGTAGGCCAAACAAATGTTTCTCCCCGCCCGGGAATCGAACCCGGGACCTCTGCGTGGCAGACCAGGATGGTAATAATTCGGCCACGGAGTCTTACGACTCAGTAGTGTTGAATCAACGTATGACTTAATTGTGTTTTGCTCGACCTTTAAAATAAACGCTTGTAGATAGGAGGGGTGTAGAGGGTGGTAGGGGTTTGCTAGGATAGCTGGTGCTCCCTACTCCCGTGAACGGTTATATTGTCGTCACGATCTAGTGGGAACATCTAGACGCGACAGTTGTTCAACGACAAATAAATCCTTACGACGTGATGGTAATGCGCCCTAAAGGTATACCTGTCTCAAAGAAAAAATAGAATTCTCTTAGATGACGTTACGGTAGAAAAGTCGTTAAAAACCAAAAGCGACCTGTCCAGGTCGAGTACTTAGGTTTTCTCTATTGTTACACACAGGATGTGAAACTATTTTTACGGATTTAAATCGTGTATATTTATTTTTTCAAACAAATTAACGTTTAAAAATCTTACTATATGCTCCGGAATCTTATTGTAAAAACGTAACGTAATAGATTTTATTTCACAATTTCAGAACTCAATCAATGGTTTATTTATTATTAAAAATAGACGCACGTCTGGCTATAATCCCTCGGGATACAATAGTACGAGTTTGTCTAAAAAATACATATTCATTGTAGCCTAGAAAAGTTCCAAACTTGTTCAATTTAGGATAATTAAAATAAACGCCCCTTAATGTCTGTATTAAGAAAGAATTATTGTTATTGTTCTAATTTCTTTTTGCGCCCCTCTTTTTTTATGACACCAAGTGACGGGATGAGCAAGTCGCACACCTGGTGGTAAGCGACACGTCTATCCATAACAGTTGCAATGCTACTCAGAGCTTTAAATCGCAAGGATCTAAAGGGAACTGCCACTGCGCTCGTCACCCTCACATTACTGCATGGTGGCAAAAATAGGTAAGGTGGCAGTACTTCCCTGGAGGAACTCTTTCATAAGCTATTGCTACTAAAGTTTTTCCACTGTTCCTAAAACTATATAATACTATATACAACTAAAATTATAATGTGACAACCCTTTCTTGTATTTGCCTCACTTATTTTTTTTACACAAATTCTTTTTTGCTATATTTTGAAATCGATGCCATTGTTTTTAACCGACTTTAAAAAAAGGAGTAGGTTATACGCTCGGCTGTATGTATGTTTTCAGATATCTCCGTCAATTGTGGACCGACTTTGAATTTAATTTTTGAAAGGTGAGTTCTCGTGGTGGTCACATTGTTGCCAAGTCAAAATCTGATGAGCGGATCCCATGAAAATCGAAGGAAATCCTCAAATTTTATGGGCTTATCCTTGTATTCACCAATTTCTCCATCAAATGTGCACCGATTTTGAAAATTCTTTTTTGTTTGAAAGTTCGGCTATCACAAATTACTAATTATTTTCCGCAAATAGAAGTCGACTTTTCACTAGACACAATGTACATGTAATCAACAAATCACTGTCACCATGACAACCGGAAAAGAAAATACAAAATGTACAAAGAAGTCCGTAACAGTCCCATTGTCATCAAGAAGTCAGGATCTGATGAGGGGATCCCATAAAAATAAAAAAAATCCGATAAACAAACTTTTGAAATCGGTTTTTTTTTTTTCAATGAAAAAGTTATAATTATTATGTTTGTAGCGAGCCTCTTTTTGCTGTCAACTGGCAGCCAAAGTTGCCCTGAAAAAAATATAGGTCCCATTTGTTCCTCTTTGTGGTATAGAGCACAGTCATTTGTGTCTGGCAATAACATTTGCTGTAATCGCAGAATTCATTGTCATCCGGATAAGAAGCTCTAAATTTCAGGTTGACCTATTTTTCGTCTTACACTAAAGTAAACAAAGCAAAGGCCACTCGATATCCTCAGAATTAGTCCTTGATCCACTTTATTTCAGCAAGAGAACCGTGTCTTTTATATCTTTAAACTAAGGACTTGAAGTAAACAAAACTCACTTCAATCTTTTTTTAAATGAACCAAGTTTTTGTGAAACTTGATTACCAAATACCTATTTCATCTTATCTCATTGTGTGTCATTGTAACAAACGTGTCATAACGACGAGTGTATAGATTTCACACAATATTTTTTTTAATTCGAATTAATTATACACAAACTACTTAACTAGGTCAAGGTAATGCTAAGGAATGCATGGAATGGCTTTATCTAATGCTGTCAAAATTTGGTCTAAGTAGTCACCATTCGAAGAAAAATGTTAGCACCGCAATTCAGTATCTGCATAAAATGGGTCAACGCCATCTAGCAAAATTGTATGCAACTAGAAAATATATAGAGTTGATCGAATGTCATTATACGATTTATTTTTCTATTGCTGCATGCGCGATTACAGGCACGTGGGACTTGTCAACTTATGTCTCAAGGTGACGGGTGCAGTGGCAGTGCCCCTAAGATCTTTGCGATTTAAAGCTCTGATTGACACTGCAACTGTTGTGGATAGGCGAGTCTCTTACCACTTGTTCTTCCCGTCACTTGGTATTATAAAAAAAGAAATAGTTATTCACTTTGCTTGAGTAATATATAGAGGAACCCGTTATCTAATCGATTTGTTCATCATCTACGCACCTGCTGTAAGTAAGCAGCGATTCTGATCGTTAACTAGAACTACATAGTTAACATTTTTATGGTATAACCAGTTATCAGTCAGAGTATTGACATTTCAGGTATTCTCTTTTCAATACAGAAGGCAGAAACAAGTGCTATTCGATAGAAACAGGTAAGACATTTGCTGACTGAAACTTTCAGCAAAACGAACTTTCAACCAGTAATAAGTTATGCAGATACTTATAAAATACACGATATCAGTGTTCCGTACAAATTTCTCTCACCACTCACCACGTCTTTCGACAATAACTTTGTTTACGACGTAAATTGAATTTGTCTCCTTTTGGGACACTGATGGCATGATGTGCTTGCATTTTATTTAATAAACATCACTAGAGCTTGGTTAAAGCTGTCAATTTCTGTAATATCCTTGTACAATAGCAGAGTAGTACTGTCACCTTACCTATTTCTGCCGCCAAGCAGTAATGTCGGCATTACCGCGTTCCGGTTTTGAAAGGTAAGGCTCGTGAAATTACAGGCACAAGGGACTTGTCAGCTTATGTCTCAGGGTGACGGGCGCAGTGGCAGTTCCCCTCAGATCTTTGCTATTTAAAGCTCTGAGTGGCACTGCAACTGCTATAAACAGGCGTGTCGTTTAACCTCAGGCGCACGGCTTGTTCGTCCCGTCTTTTGGTATCGCTTGTTAAAAAAATATCCAAAAAGAAATTGCTCTCAGAAGACGGTTTATCCTGTCGTACCAAAATATTTTGATAACCATTATCAAAATATCTCCTACTTTATTACTCTAAACACTAAATCACTAATTCTGTTAGCGTTGTGCGGAAAACAACGTTTTCATTGTACTTCGTCTTCGTCGACCACCTTGTTCTGAATCTAATTAGTTTGCTCGAATTTTCGTAACCTCTAAAGTAATTTTGAGAGGATAATGTTTTTTTTTTCTTTTAAACCCAACTTAATATAACCTAACCGAACCTAATCGTGACTTTGCCATAAACATCCAATATATTCTGAAATAATAACGGTTTCCTTATAATTCGGTTTTCGGTTTAATGAAAATTCGAAGAAACGTTATGTCGGAAAAAACAAATTCGAGTTTGTGATATGTTACCAATTATATATTGTGTGAAGGCTTGGACCAATAAACTCAAGAAGACCGCTAATCCCGAAGCGAATGTTTATACTTCGTTTGAATCCATTTTATACTATTTTATATTGGTACACCAGATGTCGCAAGGAGCGATTTTTGCTACTAATTTGTTTTACATTGACGAGTTTCGAGTATTGATTTATCAAAGCTACTCTAATTTCTAGTGATAACAAACAAATCAACTAGATAGCGCTTATTTCACAGACTTCTTGAATATCTCATTCAATATGGGCACATATTAGCAAACGGTAAATTACAAATTAGCTTATAACACACAATGCCATATTATATTGATAAGCATATTTAGCTCATGGTCAATACTTGAATAATATTACTAGGAAAAACTACTGCCACTTGTATTTCATAATAAAGGTATATTAATTGATATTCACGACCAGTTACACAATGTAAACTAGTTCCAGGCTGTCGATCAGCGCCATCTAGTTATAATATGCGATTTTGACCTTTCGCATTCCGCTTGAGGTTCTTTGAAATTAAATTAAATGAAATAGAACTTTATTCATCAAACATACACACACACACACATATATATATATACAAATTTATACAATATTATGAACTATGAAGCACGAACTAATACTTTCCATGCCATTATGCGAAACAGATGCGCTTAGGTTCTGGGCAGACTGCGCGCCAGCTCGAACAGGATCCTAAACATTATTGCGGACAGGTGGGATAGTCCCATTATGGAGAGATACCCATGTCTGTGCCTGCATGCGCCTGTATCTCGCCTTTTAAAATAAAATTAACATTCGTTTTTAAGAAATTAGCAATACAAAGGAGGAACGCTGCCAATATCTTGGGCACCTTGCCGCGGGGACCCAATTTTATTAATATAATTTAAAATTTTCTAGTATTTGAGCTTTTATTATCTTTTTTACTTTACCTGTATATTATCAAAATAAAAATACGACATGTGTCTTGTTAATAAATCATTTGTTACTAACCATCATTGTTAGTGACCAAGTGTCTGAAATAAATCATTGTTATACTGCTGTTTTTCAATCTTCGCCTGTGTTCTCTGTCGACCATTGTCGGAACGTAATTTTGAACAAAAGGTCTACAATAAAACAAACATTGTTAATCTAACTTACATCTTACTAACTAGTTACAAGTAATAATAATACACGCATCTAGCAAAAATAAGCAAAAGTAATACGGACCACGATCGCATTAAAATAAATTAATAAATTGAACAAAATCCAGATCGTTGAAAGACCAAGTACAAAGACACGGCTCAAGCACATAGAAAAATTCGTGAGATCCGTTGGTTCTTTCCGTGGCTTAGTTGGTATAGCGTCTGGCACGGTATGCAAGAAGACGTCGGTTCGAATCCGACCGGATCGAAGGAATTTTTTCTGAGTGTTTTTTCTGAGTGTTCGATCTTTGTATTAATAATTATAACAAAATCCAGATTTTATTTAAAATAATAAAAGATTTTCATATTACATTCTTGCTTTGTAAACAATAGGACGTTCGGTAACTTACATTCGATAACTGTGCTCTGAAAAACGTTTGTAGCCTTTGCCGGTTGAGAAGTTCGAGTAATCGAACGTGTGTGACGTCATTACGGTTTCGTTTCGAACACGACAGCTTGGCGTTCGATTCGGTTATTATGATTAAAATTAAAAGAAATACAATATCTAATCGAATCGGTCGACAACAGAGTTATCGTAAGGTTCTAAATCGATCTGCAGGAAGACAAAGGGTACACATGACCGTTACTAGACAACTACGGACTACCATTCCACGACCGAACAGCAACATGACGACATCTGTTGCTAAATAAGCCATTCCTTGCACTTTCGTTTCAAAGTACTCCTTCTTTCATTGGTAAAATTAATCGATATCGTATTTATTTATTAATTCCATCATGAGTACAGAGAATGGTATATGTATATAAACATGGACCCTGTCAGTATTGCAATCTAATTATTAATTGTATATATACTTAATTATTTTTTCTTACTTTAACACTCTATTAACTACTCTAATAAAATAGGAAATAAAACTTCTTTTCTGTATTTAAATCGCGTATATTTGTTTTTTAAACAAAGCGCCGTTTCGGGTTCTTTACAGGTCCCATGGTCACGGTTGACTGAGGTGGTACAGTCTTTAACCAGTTATGTCTAATATTAATGCAAACCACCCTATTTTTTTACTGTAGTTACAACAGTTATTAATTAAATACCTTATTTTTAATTTTACAAAGAAACTTTTTCAATTTACGCTACATTAAGTTTTACAAATTATTTTATTGAATGAATTTTTATTAAGTTCAATTTATTATTAATTAATAATAGAAATTAGAATAAACTAAAACATATTAATTAGTACTGCAGTCTTATGTCTGTTTGGGCTTTTTCATCAGAGGAAATACTGGACCTCAAACTGGTGGTACGGAGAAACCATCTTCCCAGTCGAAATTAGAATGTTTTTTAATTTCAATGGCCTCTCGCAGCATCCTGGGTAGATAACGGACTTCTTTTGCAAGGACCTGAGGTTTATTAAACTTATTTGAATGTGTAGGTTTATCCAAGACATGCTCGCAGACTGCAAACTTGTTTACGCGACGGTGTTTGACATCAGCTATATGTTCTTTGACACGGGTACAAATACTTCGCTTCGTTTGTCCAATATAAGAGAGACCGCACTCACAGTCAGGCTTGTAAACTCCTGCATCCTGTAAGTAAATCTTCCTCAGGGGCTTGATAGATGCACGCCTGAGGACTCTTCCGATCTTGTCTGTAACACCTCTCACGTAAGGTAATTTGATTTAAATCCGGAAAAATAGTGTCATGTCCTATATGTAACAATCGCGAAAACCTAAGAACTCGATATACTTTAATAAAAATTCAAATATGCATTATCACTTAAAAAATTACTAAATAATGTACGTGTATTAGAAGTATGTGGTTCGTAAAAGACAGAACATTTATCCATATTGTTCCTAGTTCTCTATTATGACAAGAACTAGTCATCTTTAGATACGAGTAACATATTTAATTTGTTCGTTCCGTGTCTTAGTTAGCATAGCATCAGACACGGTTTGCTAGAAGACGTGAGTTCGAATCCGGCCGGATCGAAAGAATTTTTTCTAAGTGTTCAACCTTTGTATTAATAATTATAACAAAGTAGTGCAGTAATTTTCACAAAATATAATTGAATATCAATTCAATACAAATTTAATTATAGATAACAGCAACATCTCTAGCCAGGGTTGGTAGCTGTAAAGTTACCTACCTGGTTGACGAAATACTTTCATAGACTTCTCATTATATGAAGCTACGGCTAAAAAGTCGTTGAAAACCAAATATAAAGATTCAACAAACAAACACATAGAAAATTCGTAAGGTCCACTGGTTCGTTCCGTGACTTAGTTGGCATAGCGTCTGCCACGGTTTGCTAGACGACGTCTGTTCGAATCCGGCTGTGGAAGGAATTTTTTCTAAGTGTTCGATCTTTGTATTAATAATTATAACACACTTAACTTGTTTTTAAAAGGTGCAAAAAACACATACACCCACAGATACACGCACATGCACATGTGCTCGTACATGCACGCATGCATTCATGCCCTATGCATCCCTTAACCCATTATACATACTTTTCACCCATAATATTTACATATAATCACTTTTCTATCACACTTACTAACTGTTCTATTAAAACTAATTTGTCATAGTACCTATTCTCAAAATAACAAATAAATAGTGTATTTTCATATCATCACGCCAACGTACCCTTAACGTCTTAGTAATTTCAAAAACATCATAATATTGTATCATTGAGATCCGGTGGTGGATACCTGGTGACCTATAGTATAGATCCAACCTAGTTTAGGCACCAGTCTTCCACCTCGCAATTTCACTGTACGATGTTTTTTAGTTTAATTATCATGTGAAATGTATAAGGTGGAAAGACCAATAAATAATTTTATATTTAGTTTTGTAAAATGAGGTCTGCAGGAAACTCTCTGACGCAAGTTTAGTATTATGCGAAGGCATTTTTTTTTATTATGAAAGAGGTCGTTGGCATTAGTGCTGTGGCCCCACATGATAATTCCGTACCGGATCTTTCAGGCTGGGATACTCTAGTTGCAAGCACGCTCGCTGGCCTCCTTGCTGTAATGTTATATAATGAATAACGTCATGTATAAAAAGTATAGGTGCGTAGAGATATCAGTCTTTACATCTTTATGCGTCTGTGGCAGCTGGTTGCT
The DNA here is from genome assembly GCF_003589595.1 of Hyposmocoma kahamanoa. Lineage (NCBI taxonomy): Eukaryota > Metazoa > Arthropoda > Insecta > Lepidoptera > Cosmopterigidae > Hyposmocoma > Hyposmocoma kahamanoa. The sequence goes on from NW_020653472.1 coordinate 11,667, forward strand.
TACGACTTTGAGGTGCTTTTTATGGTTGGCGGGCATGGCGGGCTCACTAACTTACAGGCTGACCGTGTGTCAAACTTTATCACCATGTTTTATTACCATGACATTAAATTATTTTTGTGAAATTATTCCATTTTTTATCATTTGAAATAGAAATAGAAACCATTTATTGTAACGCCACATTATAAGAAAAACACAAAAACAAAACTAATATAACTAGAACAGAAATAACCAAAAAAACAACGTAAAATCATTTCAACAACAAGTTACGTGATACTATACTGACATGTGTGAGGCTGTGGCGTGTACAAAAGGGTCCCATTCAGTTAAAGTCACAATGGGTCCTAGCCGAGTGAGTGAGAGTGACAGACGTAAGCGTCCCGAAACAAAAAATAGAGTAAACTACGTAAATACTTATCGTGTTATTGCAGTGTGTACTCTTATAACGAATAAATAATAGGGGTTAAAGTATGAAATTGCCGATTTGTACTGAAAATCTA
>NW_020653473.1:0-13815 GCF_003589595.1 Hyposmocoma kahamanoa
CACAAGCGACGAAGGCTGACTTCCTTGTCACCGTTATAGACCATTCGTATAGCTCCAGGATCATGAAAGTCTCTGACATTACGGATTAGAAAGCAGTTTTCTAAAGCAGTCATTAGCAAGGGTCACGACATGGTCATGAAAAGTGAGGCGCGAGTCAAATACTACATCCCTTATAGAAAAGACACGGTTAAATGACTCAGTACCAAGCACATAAATTGCACATGCAACGGAGAATGCGCACGGCTGAAAGTGCGGACAAAACATTTTGCTGGATTGAGAAGGAGCATGTTGTCCACACTCCATTGGAATACCGCGTTGACGTCCCTTTGCAAGGATACAGAATATGCTCTCTGTTCAACAGTTCAACAACAGATACTAATTTGTGGTCGTCAGCCTAAAACAGAGAACAAGCATTTTTAAGAACTGATTCCAGACCATTGATCATGAAATTAAATAAGAGAGGACCGAATATTGAACCCTGGCTGACACCGGATCGAGTACGATATGGAGCCGATACGAAGAATCCATTCTAAACATATGGCAAAAAGTTTTGGTATACAGTATAATAATAGCAGGATATATTATGACAAGTAATAAAACTCCCGCCTATTCTGTGCGTCAATGCCTACACGTTTCTCGAAGAATACGATTGTCACATTATTACTTAAGCAGGGAATATAAAAGTAAAGTGAATGGACACTCACCGCCCCCTCCCTAGCTTTAAATATCGCACCACGCCCCGCACATTGACGGGCACATTGACGGTCACATAGACTGAACGACAACAAGGCTGCCGGCGAGCGAATTTCGCGCTAAGACGGCTACGATATTTGAATATAGTTTTCATTTATTCATTACGGAACTTGTACGTTAATATATATCATCATTGTACGTTACTATTTATAATGGTCGTGAATTGTGCTGTGTTCGGCTGTTTATTATCATCTAAACAGGATAAAGAGAGGAGTTTCTTTCGTTTTCTGAAAGAAGAAACGAAGTAAGTAGGTCAGAGTAATATATAATACAGATTTATTATATCAATATAATGAGACGCCATAACTTCGTGAGCTAATAGACAAGGGTTCTTGAATTTTCGATTTCTATTGATAAAAAATTTTAAGTACCTAGTGGATATACCTAATTGTTAACTAGGTAATGATAATCTTGGACACGCAATTTAAAGTACCTTGGTTACCTTATTTAAAAGTATAATATAACATTTTAAGTGCTTTTAATATATTTTTTGCATGTTAGGATTCTATTAATAGAATAATATTTACATAGAATTTTCGCTATGTTGCCGCTCTGGCCACGTGACGTTAATCGTACTAGAAGTGATGGATAACTCTGCCACTTCACGCACACATTTGCGCGTGTGCAGATAGCGCCATGCTGTATGTAGTAGTAGTAGTAGTAGTAGTAGTGAGTAAATAACTTTCGACCGTTGGTACGGAGTGTCCGAGATGTGACTTAAGTTATACTTATAGAAGGGCTAGCGCGTCAGTACAGGTAGCACAACAAGGTGTGAATTACGCTAGACTGAGATAAAGCGCTTGATCTCTTTACTAGAATAGGTAGCATATCTCGCGCATTATGTCGATTTCGCGCAAGTCAGTCCTGTTATGCTAGCCCTAGAGAACGCAGTTTGGGCCAGAGCAATATAAAGCGCGAGATACTCTATGCGAGAATAGCAATATCTCGCAATTTATGTCGCTCTCGCGCAAATCGCGCCCTGCTACGCTAGCCCTACAGGTTGTAAACACAATTTGAAAAAAATAAAGTATTCATCGCAGTATTCTCGTGCTATATTGAAATAACCTTTGTTAAACGCATTATCTGCGTATGATATTTTCATACCAACATCGCGGATTGGTATCACGATTATGGGAGTATGCACGAAATACCTAAAAATTCTATGTTTGAGACACTCTTGTGAAAACAACCATATACACAAAAATAATCACGTCTACTATTTGATATTATTTTTTTAAACACCGAGAGAACGCTATTCTACAACAGCGCGTGCGATGACCCCAATTTATGCAATGTGAGTGCACTGCGAGATTAGACGAATATGTGCGTCAATACAATGCGCGCTGCGGGCGTGCACACATTTTTATGGAGTTACATTACTTGTCTTATTATACTATGATAATAGTGTAAATACATTATTTCTTAATTTTAAAGTGTTTTTAACGTTTTCTCACAGATGGCGCTACGGCAAAAAGTCGTTAAAAACCAAAACCTAATTACAACTATTAAAGTGACATCTCTGGTCAACTGCTGGTAGCTGTAAAGGCACCTAGTTGAATGAAGAAAAACTTTCATAGATTTCTCACAGATGGCGATACGGCAATAGTCGTCACAAAACGAAAATCAATACCTCCATTGAACACTAGGCCAACTTAATTTTTGAACCAGTTCTGTTTTTATTTTGGATTTTGTTTCTTTATAAATATAAAGAAACAAAATCCATTGTTTTTTTCGAATTTTGTTTGTTGTTTCTTTATTTTTTTGGAACATAATATTAGTAAATAAATACTTATGGCTGTTTACAAAAATAACAGAAAATTACCAAAAAATAAAGTTGACGTAGTGTTCGTTGGAGGTATTGATATGCAACAAGCACATAGAAAAATTCGTAAAGCCTGGTGGTTCGTAGCTTAGTTGGATGAACGTCTGACACGGTTTGCTTGTGGATGCTGGTTCGAATCCAGCCGGTTCGAAGAAGCATTTCTTATTGTTCGATCTTTGTTTTAAATATTTTGTATAAAAACCCACCACGCTCCCCGGAGGAGGGTCACCACCAGCTTCGATGAGCAGTACTCTCCAGTGAGGTATCTCACTCAATCGCGATGCTACCACTGCACCCGCCGAGCCAGCCCCAACCACTATGAAATCAAAAACTTCGCCATCTGTAAACAATCGTGATTACGTTTTACAGGTATACCATGGTCGTATACGTACTTTCAACAAACTTTGAAATTCCCTGTGGAAATGAAAAAGTATTTTATTTCGAATAGTGACACTGTTTTTTTTTATAGTATCAAGTGACGGGACGAACAAGTCATGCGCCTGATGGTACGCTACACGTCTGTCCATAACACTTGCATTGCCACTACGAGCCTTAAATCGCAAAGATCTGGGGGGCACTGCCACTGCGCCCGTGTCCTTGACACATAAGTTGACAAGTCCCAAGTGCTTGTAATTTCACCAGCACCCTTACCCTTCAAAACCGAAACACAGTATTGCTAACATTACTACTTGGCGGCAGAAATAGGTAACGTGGCAATACTTCTCTGGACGAACTCTTTCTTCTGTGTAGTTCTCGAGCAATGACTCACTCAACGACCTTGGAATAAAAATAAATAAAAAACAAAGTAAAATCGGTTTTGTTTAATATGCAAAATACCTGTACAAACATATAACAAAGAGAAAAAATTAAATAAAAAAAAATTTAAGTTAAAATAATAAAAAGGCATGTCAAAAGGGCCCGTGACCCAGCATGTGAGGACTATGCTAATTACATAGCCGTCGCTCTTAATCTCCCACGGCCCGTCACAAGTTGGATGTTCCAACAATAAAAAAATATATTTAGGTACAAAAAATCTAATTTAAATAATTGTAAAAACATTTTGTTTGCTCTTGCCTTGTTTTCTGTGCTGTTTTCTATCAACCCATACTACTCATATCGCTGCAAGACAGTGTCTCAACGAAATAGCGTATATTATCCCAAATATCAAGAGAAATTAATGTGGGCAGTGGGTGAGTAATTTCACATCTCAAATTTTATTATATTGTACCCTTCAATAATATTTATTTAGACAGGTAAGGTATAAATACACAATAACTAATAATAATTTTGTAGCAGTAGAGCTCCTTGTGAAAAAGTTCGCCCAGGGTACTACTGCCACCTTACCTATTTCTGCATTACTGTGTTCTAGTTTTGAAGGGTAAGGGTGGTGGTGAAATGACAGGCACATGGGACTTGTCAACGTATGTTTCAGGGTGGTGGGTGCAGTGGTAGTGCCCCTCAGATCTTAGCAAGTTTTACTGCCATTGAATGTGGGGAACTGCTGTGTAGTTTTAATTTTAAATCTGTTAGTAAATCTAAATTATTTTTAAGTCTTGTCTCAAGTAAATTAAATAATAATCGGACCTCAATTATTCAAATCAGTTACCGGAAAGTGCGCGAAACCAGATCATCCCTTAGTTTGCCACCCTTAAAGGTTTTTCTTCAAATTTAAATGGGACCACATTGAAATATCCTCTTTTCAACCAAAAAAATAATCATCAAAATCGGTTCACAAATGCTGAAGTTATCGCGTAACATACATACAAAAAAAACATACAGTCGAATTGAGAACCTACTTCTTTTTTAAGTCGGTTAAAAATAGCATTATTTCAATGAGATATAAGAAGTCATCGAATAATATAAGACGTAAACCATATCAAATCGAAGTACATTCAAATTCATTATTGCACGATGTACGTAACAATGTTAAACAGGTTTAAATTCATTGTTAACGCTAAGTAATCAGGTCATTGGAATTGAAATAGCACGATATCAAAAAAAATATTAATATTTCATAAAAGCCACTCAATACTTTACAAAATATGTATTTGTTTTGAATATTTTGTGTTACTTCTTGGTGTTACAATTCATAATTACTATATACAAATGGATAGTCCAAAGCTAGACTAAACCTTTTCCTTTTCTTTGTTTTTATAATAAATTATGTAATGCGGCAGTTTAACTCCATTGGTTTCCATAGTCTAAGATTTTAGCCGCATATTGTTAGATTGGTTACGTTCCATTTAGCGTTTACATTATCCTTATAAATTAATTCATCTCTTTCGAAATATCGTGCTAGATGACATAAATGGAACGCAATTTCAAGTAGTTACAATGAAATAGAGCCACATATTGAACTTGTATGTAGACCCACAAAATGTTTGACATCAATGTTGCTTGTTGTTAGTAAAATCTAAATCTAAGAACGGTTACACACGGTGACTATTAGCTACGATACAAACGCGCGTTTATGAAATGAAATATTTATGATTGCATCCGTGATATTAGCGTCTAATAGGTGCGGCATAGATGCAGTTGCTTATATTGAATCATTAAAAACGTGCATCGCGTTAACATCGCATTTATATCGCTACTTATGAGTCGACACAACCTCAAATCGCTTTGGTCGATTCTGCATAACAGTGAAAGTGTTGAATCAATCACTTTAGAAAAAATGTAGTAAAATTGAAGATCTACTTTACATATACCAATGATTTTTTTTTACACCAACTGAAATGAAGCCAATGTCCTTGCTGCTCGACTCAAGCAAAATATGGGAAAAAAATTAATTCAAGCTGCGGTAGTATCAACTCTTAAGAGGGAGCATGCCAAAAAAGTTTTGACGTTGGCTCCGCCCAAATTTGTGACACAAATATATGCCTGAAGTTCGCGTGACATGCGACAGGAGATGTTGAATTTTGCGCATTAAAAGTACCAAATCGTTTTAGCGGAATAAGTCTAAAACTAAAGGGATTAAAGAAAAATCCGTAGTGACAGTTGTCGATCATGCATAAATATAATTAGTTATCTAATTTTTGTCCTAATAACCTGTAGCATTTCGAGGATAAATCGAAAAAATGGGAAAATTAGAGGTCATTTCGTGATTTTTATCTATCGAGGAAATTTTATTGTTTTATGTTTCTGATTAATGTCTATGCTTGAATATATCGTGTAGTTACCCATACAATATTTTATTTTTAACTTTAAAGTGGATATATCCCTCTAAAATCAAATCGAAGATTAGGAATTTTTCCTCTGCTCCCTCTTAAGTCGCGCGTATGTGTAGACAAGTAGCGACTGCATCGCTGCACACGAGCGGCTAAAAGTCACCATGTGTAACCGCTCTATTTCGTATATTTACCATGTACCGGATAATGTTCGGGCCAACCGATGGGCGTGATAGCCCGACTTAGAGCCAGCAACCTTAGCACCCATCGTACCAACGGCGCAGATCTTGAATCCTGTAGAAATCCTAGAATATCGCTGACAACTCTATTTATATTTCTATTTAACATTTTGATTAATTTTTTTCTTTACTTATACTCATCAATCAAAGTCTTTCATTTGCTAGTTAAAGTAGGTGAAATTTCTTCGTTTAACCGAGTAAAATTTGTATCCGTCAATCCATCAACTACAGTATAATTTCAATTATACAAAATATACAAAGACGTTTGGGCTTTAACCTATGTACCTCCTTTGGAAAGCTGCGTTGTCGGCGCATTGTTATTCCAACTCACTTATATTTTCAAAATTGCAATTAGTAAGAAGTATATTATCATTAGATACATTGTTAGTTTATTTTATTAAACTACGGTATCTCTGAAACTAGTTCTTTCTGTCTATGTCGAAAAAGCAATCATTATTCTTTCTTTCTCGCGTCATCTTGTCAGACAGTGAAAGAAGGTATTTTCGAGAATTGTTCAAGTCGTCCGCTATGATGTAGAGGCCAACAATAGCGATAAAACTTTTCAGAATGGCAGATTGTTTCGGCGACATGGGTCACTCTACAATTAAGTACCAGTATGATGATAAATGACGAATGTTACTTGCTTTTCTTTTCACTTTTCCTTTCTGATCTTGTCATAGTACCAGGAGACCAGAAATTCACAGAGATTGTGGTAGGTACACCATGCAATTCAATAACATATGAAATGGAGTTAGAAAACGCAGGCTTGTTCACTGTTTTAATTTTGTATACACTACTACAGTAGAATCTCTATAAATATATCTTTTTCAGGTTTTCCATTGCAATTCGTCGTCTCCAGGATTATCCCTGCTAAAATTGAAACTACGTGATTCGTCTTATCGGAGAGGGCTGTGGTCTATGAACAGTAACAGGGTAATCTATGTAACTATTTTATGCTACCCAATTTGTACTGAAAACTTTTTGTTTTATTACCCCATATTAATCATAATTTTGAAATCGGTTTTATAAATTTATAAACTGAATTTTAAATGTTTTTATGTTGCTAAAATGAACAAAGTACACATAATGTGAATTTTCTGTTATAATAGGTCCTAAAACAAATTAAAAAACTTTAATTCATAGATTTTCTACATAATTTGAAGAACACCATGTTTAGCAGTGAACAATGTGAGCTTGGCACTTGTAAGTAAACTATGTCATTGCTAATTTCCAGAACAAATGCACTAAAGCTACGTAACTATCACATTTCTTGCATTTTTGTACTTGACTACGTCAATAAATAAGTGTAATGTTTTTTTCCTATCCTACCTTCCTCCTGGACATAGACCACCTACCTTCACCCCCCTTATCACAATGCAAAATTAATCAAATTAACAAACACTAAACAAGAGTCACCCCAAAGTTACTGTAAAAAAGCACAAAACTCGTTAACCTACACTAAAACCAACTCTGTGACTAATGCATAGGTAATAAACTGCAATCTGTGTAGAACCTGGTGGCACGGCAGTGCCCCAGCCAAAGACGAGGACACTACAAAAACATGACAAAGTTGTGAAAATCAAAGACTAACCTGCCCTGTACTCTCGATCTCCGTCCGACAGCCGTCCAAAACAATTACTGTCAATAAATAAGTAATTTTTATTTATTTTATCAAGACAACTATGATCCAATTAATGTTAGTTGGTACAGCCTTAAAACTATGTTAGTACTTAAATTCTACCAAGCCGCATCACAGGGCAGTCAATCCTTCCAGTAATTGTCTTAATAGCCTCCTACTACTACTATTCCTGACACGTATTCTGTTCAGTAGCGACGCCAACTTTTTACAAATGACAGCCATGAAACTGTCCACTCGCGCATTCGTAAACATGGCTGAGGCACTGCAGATACGTGACAGCTCCAACAGCGTCCTAAAGGCATTGTTGTATTGCACGCGCAGAGCATCTAGTGAGCGTTGAGTTTAGTTCGTCCACAGGGTGCCAGCGTACGGTAGGTAGCGTCTTCACTGCAGCAGTTCATCAGACGAACCTGCGGGCGAGCATGTTCGCCCTCACCAATACTCGACTAAATTAAAATACTGCACTGATTGGTGCACTAAAGTTTCCGGAATTGACCACTTAGATAAACAATATTTAAAAAGTAATTATAACATTTGAAAATGAACCTCTTTGGCTGTAGAATACAGTTTGTTTCATCTGACTGTCGCTTGTTTTTACATTGTAGCGTCATTTTAGAAATTGGTTGTCTACATCCCCTTGGACTTGTGAAAATTTTCGTAGTATGATTTTCTACGACTTTAAGTGTAAGTTAACAGTCCAGCAGAGCTTCGCTCGGCTTCAAACTGCTTTTGGCGATGAAGCACCATGCAAGACGACAATTTATAGCTGCTTTGCAGAATTCAAACGCGGTCGTGTTAATCTCAGTGACAAATTTCGTGATGGTCGCCCGTCCACTGCTGTGAACAACAAAAACATCGATGCTGTGCGCCGTATGATCAAAACAGACAGGCACGTGACATACAATGAGGATCTTTAGGCATAGGCATGAGTCAAATACAATCAATACTACACAAACATTTGCATGTGAAAAAGCTATGCTCTCGGTGGACCCACACAATTGACTGAGGCTCAAAAAACGGGTCGCGCCCCTTGGTGCAATGCCATATTTACCAGATTAAACGAAGGCAAGACATAGTAACAGGTGACGAAACATGGATTTATAGTTATGATCCCTAAACAAAGCAGCAATCGAGCTTTCGAGATGAGCCGAAACCAACCAAAGTGGCGCGCGTGCAAAGTGCTCTAAACGGATGATTGCCTCTTTTTTTAATAAAACTGGACACGTGGCTACTGTTGCTTTGGAGAATCGTTGTACCGTGAATAGTGATTGGTACACGACCATTTGTTTGCCGGAAGTTATTGACAAATTCCGTAAAAATAACCATAAACGCTCCACGATAATGCCAGTTCTCACACGGCCAGACAGGCAAATGAATTTTTGAAGGTGGACAACGTTGACCTCATGAACCATCCCGGTTACAGTCCCGACCTGGTACCTTGTGACTTTTATTTATTTCCAAAAATTAAGAACCACTTACGCGGTCAACGATTTTCATCTCCTGAAGAGGCTGCCGAAGAGTATGAAAAATATGTTTCAGAGATTGTCACGGAGGAGTGGCACAAATATTTTCGAAATTGGTTTATTCGTATGAAAAAGTGCGTTAACGCTAACGGAGAATATTTTCTAGCGATTAGCCACGGCGCTAGGAAAGGACGTTTCCCAGTAGCAGCTATTTGGAAACGAACTTTTCTAATTGTTTCAAGTTTGCGTGTTATGTATAGTGCCCCGGAATTATTTTGTAGCTCTGGTACTCATAGTACAAGAAACTTCCTAATTTGATACCAGGTAATTGGTGTGTTGTAATGTATACAGATACATTGATATTGCAAAACATGCTTTGCGCGATTACCAAATCACAAAATACTTTTCAAAAATGTATAGTCATTAAGTTATTTGTTAAATAATAATAACAATAATGTGCCAGACAATCACACCAATTACCTAGACCACAAACTAGGAAAATCCTTGTAATGCGCCCGTAGTGCAATCCAATGGGCCACACAGGTTGTCAAATGAGGAGTGAAAAGTTAAAGGAATGCCAGATTGCTCTACCTAAGATGTCAAAACTTCAGAAGTTCACTGTGGCGAGACTTGGCTTCATTTTTCACATTAAATTTTTAATTGCGATTAATCATCAACCAATTACAATTAATAAATTCAGTAAATGCATTCATAGGAAATTGGAATATTCCAATTTCCTATTCAAACACTGTTTTGACTTTTGGGACATTGTAATATTAAGTTTATTGAATATCATAATGTTTTAGCAAAATACTTGACTACACAATCTATAGGGTTGGGCTCCACTTAGGAACATGGAAAAAGTATCGATACTTTTTGGTATCGAGTACTTTTCCGGTATTGGTACTTTTCGTTACGTATCGTTTTGACTAATTCCTACTTAAGACATCTCATATCATAACGCAAGCCACTATTTTTTTTAATGGAAATCTTCATCACAAATGACTTGGCTGTATTGTGTTTGAGACTATTTACCTCTTTATAAGAATGAGAATGAAGAAAAATAAATAAAAACATTTGAATTAACATACCTGACAAACGTTATATTTGAGTACCCCGTAATTCCGGCGAAGTTTATTCCTTCGTCAGAACGTTTGTTCTCAAAAGCAGGTAATACAATATCAAAAACGAGACCCAGATTGTTACCAAATAGATTTTTATTTTTATGTGATTATACACAGGAGGAAATGTATGTAACACAAATTATGTGAAATGACTATTGATTGAATTGATCGATTTAATCAGTATTTTATTATTTGTTTCAATAAAAAATCATAAAACAAATAAAAGACTTATTGGTCTTTAAGTAGGGAACATTTGCAGGACAAAAGTATCGATATCTTGAGTTATCGATACTTTTGATTCGATAGTATGTCCCTAGCTCCACTGGGAGTATCACCCTTTCCATTATGATATTACAACACATCTGTTTATAGCCAGTAAGGCTGGTAACAGAATAAAGTAGATAAAAAAGTCATTCGCACTAAGCGCTTTGCTTCCTCCTTTCTGATGCGTACGGCAAAGGAATTAAATACTCTATCTGTGTTTCCCAAAAAGTACAATTTAGCCCCAAATTGTACTTTGCAAGACTAGTATAGTACAATTTGGGGCTATTCACAGCTTGAATAGGTATTTTTTAAGCAAACGCGTATCATCGTCGGTCCCAACGTCGCTTAACATCAGGTGGGATTGTAGCCAATCGTGTATCTATTATTTATTAAAAAAAAGATTAAAAACTTTGTACGCACACATTGTCAGCGCATTTTAACTCGACCGTCCCGCCATCTGTTAGTGTTGGTCCGAACTTAATATAATGCTCATTGCACTTACTTAACAGGTTTCTTTTTTATTATATTTCGTCAATCAGCTTCATTTTCTTTTTAAAGTGCATTGAATAATAAAATTGCTCGGACTGTTAAACACGAACGCTTTAAATGTGGATTTCATTACCGTTCATAAATATATGAAAACGCTTATAGCCTGTCATGCAAACGCATATTTGATGGACTGCGTGTAAAAAACAATTATAACTTAAACTGCTGCCAGAAAACCTGGCTTAGTTTACAAGGTCAGGCGGTACTTCACACCACAGCTTTTAAATCTGTATAAAGCACAAGTTCGATTGTGTATGGATTACTGCTGCCACCTTTGGGACGGCTCTGCCCATTACCAGTTAGCTGCCTTGGGCTCGGTGGAACGAAAAGCAAAGAGACTTATTAACAACAATTCTCTTTTGGAGTCGAAGGTACAAAATCTCGACCATTGCAGAAAATTAGCCTGCTTGTCGGTTTTCTATCGGATAGATTTCGGGGAGTGTGCGCAGAAACTTTTCAATTTAGTTCCACCCTCGCCGTTCCTCCTTCGGTCGACTAAAAGGTCTGGAGCACTCCATTCTTATGTCGTTGATATTCCACCTATACGCACTAAGCGCTTTGCTTCTTCCTTTCTGATGCGTACGGCAAAGGAATGGAATGCTCTACGAACTGAACGGCATCTGTATTTCCCTAAAATAACAATTTGGGGCTACTCAAAGCTAGAGTGAATAGGCATTTTTAGGCAAATGCGTCCCATCGTCGGTCTTATCGTCGCTTAACAACAGGTGAGATTGTGGCCAAGCGAATGTGTATTATATATTAAAAAAAAAGATTGTGGATATCAATGATAGTTAACACGTTTAGCAGAAGGTTACGTTTGATTTATATTATTACCCGCTCTGGTTGCAAGAAATAGTTAAGTATGCGTAAAGGAATAAATCGTAATTACCACATATCGAGTTCTTAGGTTTTCGCGATTGTTACACATAGGAAATGAAACTATTTTTCCGGATTTAAATCGCGTATATTTGTTTTTTCAAACAAACCGACGTTTCGGGCCCTTTACAGGTCCCATGGTCACGGTTGACCGTAATTACCACATTATACGTAATTACCACAGTTTTGTTGGTGAACTAATGTATCTGAGAAGCATAGGAGCCAATAAATTGTGAAAGATTCTGTAATACATAAAACGTTTGGAGGACTTCAACTATGTTATTAGTAACTTGACTCGCATTGCAAATCATCAATTTCAGAACACCATTAGCGATTTTACCACAGACCTTTTTTATTGAGTAACGTAATAGTTCGGCACATTTGTATACGTGTTTATGTTATTGATTTATTTTATTTTAACGTAGTTTATTTTAACGTAGTTTTATTTGTAATGATTAAAAGTTAAGTTGAACTTATTTATTTACATACATCTCTTCGATATTTTATTTATTTTTTATTCAATAGCACATAGCAAATAATTTTTCGTTAAATAATAATACGCGATGTTTATTTCGTACAATTACATCAGCGCTATCTATATGCTCCTTGGCGAAACTAACAGTTGACACTAGACTATAGTTACGAATTCACAACGTGACATTCAAGACTCAGCTTGTTTTATTTATTTTTGTTCATCAAAACGCGGAATAATTATTAAAAACAACGTAATTTTAATAACTATAATTAACGTTAACAACAATCATCAAAATATACAAACAAATAGGCAATCTGAAGAAACCAAAGCAAAATTTGGCAAGATTTATAAATAAACTACATAAATATGTCTAATCATATGAGATATTTGGGCTTTTGTGTGATTTATAGACAGAAAAATAACACGTCCCTGTACAATGTTACATTCGGTCGATCTTCGCTTTTTCAAATGCCACATTCCGTAATGCTGCAGTGACGAATTTTTATTAATACTTAATTGTTCTCACTGTCAATATTTCATACGCATTTCATATTTCATAACGCGTTTCATAGTAAGAAATTATTCAAACGAAGGACGTACGCAGCTACGTGTATCGGATTTTACTTTTGGGAGTAGACGCTCTATGAAATAGAGCCACATATTGAACTTATACGTAAACTCACATGACTTTTGACACCAATGTTGCTTGTTGTTAGTAAAATCTAAATCTAAAAACGGTTACACACGGTGATTATTAGCAACGATACAAACGCGCGTTTATGAAATGAAATATTTATGATTGCATCGTGACATTAGCGTCTAATAGGTGCGGCATAGATGCAATTGCTTATATTGAATCATTAAAAACGTGCATCGCGTTAACATCGCATTTATATCGCTACTTATAAGTCACATGAAAAAACACAAACTTTCGAAATTGTACAAGAAAAACACCGTATTCTACTTTACATACACCAATGATTTTTTTTTAACACCAACTGAAATGAAGCCAATGTCCTTGCCGCTCGACCCTATGAACAGTATTAGTGCGGGAAAAAAATTAATTCGAGCTGCGGTAGTATCGGCACTTAAGTCGCGCGTATGTGTAGAGAAGTAGCGACTGCATCGCTGCACACGAGCGGCTAAAAGTCACCATGTGTAACTGCTCTATTTCGTATATTTACCATGTACCGGATAATGTTCGGGCCAACCGATGGGCGTGATAGCCCGACTTAGAGCCAGCAACCTTAGCACCCATCGTATCAACGGCGCAGATCTTGAATCCTGTAGAAATCCTAGAATATCGCTGAACACTCTATTTATATTTCTATTTAACATTTTCATTAAGTTTTTCTTTACTCTTGATGACTAAAGAAAGTCCAAAGTCCAAAGTTTTTTAACTGCTAGTTAAAGGAGGTGAAGTTTCTTCGTTTAACCGAGTAAAATC
>NW_020653474.1:0-10631 GCF_003589595.1 Hyposmocoma kahamanoa
TCCAGTAGTGGACTGCAATAGGCTTATTGATCGATTGATATTTAAGAATACCTAAACCCATTGACTTACAAATAAATGGACGACGGGTCTAATACAAAAACCACGAAAAAAATGTCCCAAGTCAACCTACTCGAAATTTAAATTGTAATGTCATCGCAGTATCGCGCTGTCAGTCGAACAAATGAAGACTAAAGCGGAGTTTGGCGCTCTGTATAGGATTTAGCGCCTTACAAGTGCGGACACTTTTTAGCGCGGACCCGACGTCCATATAATTGTAAGTCAATGCCTAAACCACTAGATTTAGTTAAACAGTTTGTTCCGCTTCTCTTCCGATGATAGAAATTGTTTGAGCCAAATAGTGACAGATATAACATTAACACGAGGAATACATAACAATCAACTGACTGTTCTCGACAATCGTCTTCACAAAGTTACAAATTTATTTAGGGGTAATATATCGCGCTTCTATTAGAAGATTCCGGTTGATATCCAAAATTTGCTATTCACGAGGTTTAAAACTATAGTAAAACAAAAATTTCGCACTAAAGGTAATACAAAAATAATTAACATCAAGAACGGACACAGCTACGTGTATCGGATTTTACTTTTCGGAGAAGTCTTGAGCTAATGAGCTGTACAATATAATCAATATTAGATTTCAAGTGTAATTTGCTTGCCTACGAAATAAAGATTATTTGATTTTAACTTTTAAGGAAAAAACATAGAAAGCTGTCTGTCTGCAAGAGCGTAAGAAATATATTCTAAAAGTTTATAAAAACAAGTTTCGCCTTTAGGTCAACCTTTTTTAGGTGAAATTTATAAAGTCAAAAGTTTATAGTTTCGTTTGAGTTTTCGCCGTCGAGAACGCTCAAGAAGTTTTGAAATTACGATACATTTTTCATTTTTTCTCAGCCAAACATGATCGGGGAAAATATAATCTCAGTACAGAATACTAAAAAAACCGACCGCAAAAGTACGTGGAATTACGTCTATTTGCTAAGTTTTATTGAAATATCCCCTAGTTCGCCACTATACAGGACTTGACACTGGACATAATAATAATCGGTTCTCACTACTCAAAGTATATTGAGAGAAAAACGCCTTGAATTGGTGAAATAGCAAAATCAACCATTAAAATAATTGCTCCTAAATTAAAGTTAGGCGCTCTTTATAAAAATGAATCTTCATGCGTGAACAGCCACCCTAAAAGGTGGATGATTTTCTTCAAAATGAAATGGGACCACTATAGAAGTACGCCCTTTCCAACAAAAAAAGAATTAAGAAAATCGGTTCACAAATACCGGGGTTATCGCGTAACATACATACAAAAAAAAACAAAAAGAACATACAGTCGAATTAAGAACCTCCTTTTTTGAAGTCGGTTAAAAAGCGTATACAGACTTCGCTGTCTCGGCCGTTATATGGTGAAAGAGGATCGAAACCATATATTGTAAAAATATTCTGTATTTATTGTAATAAAGATAATATCTCTAACAATGGGAGGCTGTTCCATTCGGTGGTGTGGGAAATACAGCAAAAGATCTAATTACAAAACAAACGGAATCACATTTCATCGGTTATTAAATATTAAACACGTAATTTTTAAAATTTCGTCCATTATAGCAAAGCTCAAATTAAACTGGTCGGGTTGAAGTGAAACTATTGGCAATATCCGTCAATTGTTTCGAAACCGGGCTGGTCATAGAGAAATTCCTAAAATCAATAGGCAGAGCGGAAACGGAAGCAACTGCTGCTGATTCAAATCCAGACGGACCGAAAGAATTTTTATTCTTCTTTGTTTCATTTTTTAACCCTGGGAAGCTTAAAAGACTTAGAGGACTAAAACGACTAAAAGACTAAAAAGACTTAATCGACTAAAACGACTGGCGATGGCGCCTCATAGCCTCGGGAGCGAGTCATGAACCGTATGGCGGGATTTTATTTATACCCCCAAGATATTTACTATACGATTTTTTATTAAAAGTAAATAAACGTGATTATTTACTACTTACATCATTTTTATTTATAAACTTCGGGTTTAATAAGACATAAAATAGGTATAAGTCCCTTGCAAACAATTCGAGTCATTTAAGTCGTTTAAGACTTTTGAGTATTTCAGTATAACGACTGTGTCTTATTAATAAAAACTCGAACCCCCAGTCTTAATTTTAGAGTCGAGTCCTATAAAATGGAGTCGAGTCGTTATAAAACGCCTTAAAAGACTGAGTCTCTTTCATCACTAGTCCCAAGTGCCTGTAATTCTACCAACACTCTTACCCTTCAAAACCGGAACACGCCATGGTCACTGGCAGAAATAAGTGACAGTACTTCCCAGGACCAAATCTTTCACAAGAAGCTCTGCTGCTACTAAAATACTGTGGTGTCAGTACTTAAATTTACTACGAAGCAACCATAGAGCAACACGTAACTTGTTAGTAAACTATGAATCCTATAATTTCGCGCTTAGAATAATAACGCATAGAAACCTAGCCCGCATACGCTAAGTGAGGCAAATTGAAGCGCTCCCAAAGGGCCTACACGAGCGGGCGGGCCGTCAGTGCTCAAGGTCAACTTGCGCTGCGAACAGCTCCAGAATTTTAGCTAAAAATGACGAAATGTGCGGTAAATGAGTGCAAAAATACGTCAGACAAACATAAAATAGATACTAACATCACATTCCACAAGGAAGTAACGCGTTTCGACTTGTATTTGTATATCACTAAAACCGAAAATTAACCTACTACTAAAACTAGCCTACATGAGTTTGATTTTTGCCTCACTTGTGACAGTTCGTTGGATATGAAACTATGATTCTATGCGTTATTATTCTAAGGTTTCGCGTTTATAGAGTCTCGTCATAAAACATACATGAGAAATTCGGTAGTACTTCGAGATTTTGTAAAACCGGTGTTTACTTCTATGTAGAAATTCTAACACGAGACTGAATTGTTTACTTTGTATAAAGAGGGATTTGTTTCCCTTCTCAGAATTCAGATTCGATATTTTAATAGGCAGTTGTGACGTGATGTTTAAAAAAAGAAATTTATAGTAGGTAATGCAATTTCAAATTGTCTCAGTACAGAATACTAAAAAAATAACCTTAAACGCTCGAGGAATTATATCTATTTGCTAAGTTTTATGGAAATCGGTTTAACGGAAAGTGTGTGTAACCAGATTCATCCCCTAGTTTGCCATCCTTAGAGGTGGAATATTTACTACAAGTTTAACTGGGACTAATACTGAGGTACCCACTTTCTAACAAAAAAATAATCAACCGTGACCATGGGACCTATAAACGTCGGTTTGTTTGAAAAAAATAAATATACGCGATTGAAATCCGGAAAAATAGTTACATTTCCTAGGTGTAACAATCGCGAAAACCTAAGAACTCGATAAAAAAAGAATCATGAAAATCGGTACACAATTTTTTAGATAACTCTAAACAATTGCATTACATACATACAAAAAAAATATAGTCGAATTAAGTACCGCCTCTTTTCTGAAGTCTTTTAAAAATATTATAATACAAAGTGCCAGACAACCACTTATCTAGTATCAAACTAGGACATCCCCTATGCTATGAGTACCACAACAACAACAACGGTATTCAATCCGAGATGCAACACAGAACACTCAGAGCAAATGCTTAGAAAAAAACATTTCATCACGCTAGGGCCCATTGAAAACCAGCGTCACAACCTAGCCTTGGTTGTGACTTTAGCTGAATGGGATCCTTTTGTACACGCTACAGCCGCACACATGTCACTATAGTATTATGTAACTTGTTGTTGAAATGTTTTCATGCTGTTCTTTGTGTTATTTCTGTTCTAGTTATATTTTTTTTCTATAATGTGGCGTTACAATAAATGGTTTCTATTCTATTCTATTCTATTCCATTTCCAAAATTGGTCCTACCGGAAATCGACCCCGGGATGTTCTCGCCGTGGAACTTATTTTACGAATCATCGTCATCATCATCGTCATTTCAGCCGAAAGAAGTCCACTGATCAAGCCTCGCCCAAAGATGCCACAACAACCGATCTATACTACTTGCATCCAGCTTATTCCCGCAACCCTGCGTTGTGGTCTGCCCAAGTTGCGTCTTCCGGTATGCGGTCGCCATTCTAGAAACCTTTGGTCCTATCACTCACCAAAACATCAAGTTATACTTTTTAAATATAAATTTTAAAAAGAAGATACAATAAAAAATACGTATATTCTCGTCCTATCTCGAAATCGCGTCTTTGTCCGTCCACATCTACTTTCATTTACATTACTACTAATTCCCTACTACAAGACTAAACTAGACTCACTACAAGACGTAGTAACTATTAAGTAATCTGTGCTACAAGAACGATCAATTTAAAATGGGTTAAAACTAATAATTCAGACATTAGAAATGAGAGTATTTTTTTCAAATTTTAAGTCGCATATATTTATACGCCTACAAAGAACCCGAAATGTTTGTTTGGAAAACCTATGTACATGTGATTTTTAATCCGGTAAAAATAGTTTAATTTTCAATGTTTAATTATTAATTTTCTTTTTCTTTTACTGTATTGCATATCAAATCAATTAATTTAGATTTTTTTTATTTTAATTTGATATCAGAAGTGTAACAGTGTGCCTGGCACGACAGGCTCTCTCGCAATATCTCGCACTTCCATGTCGCCTACTCGCCGCAAGTCGCGCGATGTCTAGCACGACAGGTGGCACTAACGGTGAATGTCCGGGCCACAGGCGTACTATACGTATCTATGTAAAGGTATATGTAAGTACATGACCACCAGCAAGGTTGATTATTTTTAAAGTAATTAACAGACACAAGGTTGGCCACAATTTCACATGATGTAAAGCGACGTTGTGACCTACGATGATACGCGGTTATCTAAAAATGCCTATTCACTCTAGCCTTCAATAGCCCTATATTGTTCTTTCCGGAACAAACACAGATAGTGTAATCCGTTCCTCTGAGGTACGCATTAGGAGGGAGTGGTGCCAGTGATGTACATCAACGATGTAAGGATGGAGTGTTCCGGACTTTCTAATCGACCGAAAGAGGAACGGTGAAGACTAAAAAATTGATTGACATCATTGTCACTTGCACTAATTCTAATAAGCGTATGCAATAAAATATGGATGCTTTATGAGTGGTTACTTACTTCTGGTCTTGTCATATGTCTGGTCGACAATACGTTCCATGTTGGAGATGTGGC
The DNA here is from genome assembly GCF_003589595.1 of Hyposmocoma kahamanoa. Classification (NCBI taxonomy): domain Eukaryota; kingdom Metazoa; phylum Arthropoda; class Insecta; order Lepidoptera; family Cosmopterigidae; genus Hyposmocoma; species Hyposmocoma kahamanoa. The sequence continues at coordinate 5,217 of NW_020653474.1, forward strand.
GAGGCAGATAGTCGGTGAATCGATGCTCAGCCGTTACTGTCATCCCGTTGCTTTGCGCCAATTCCTGCAAAAACAGTAGCTATTAAAAACATATCCTTGTTCTTCCTGTACCTCTTCAACTTGTGAAGGTTGGCCAAAACATGTCCAGAAGTGAAAAACATGACTGCCACGAGGGACAAATAAGTTTTATTTGATTACAGTCGACTGATAATCACGAAACATAGTATTTATACTTCTTTGCTTTAATCTATCAATCGTTATTTTTTGTGAAATTACTCCACTAGTTTGTTATAGTTATTAATACAAAGAAAATACATTGTTATTATTTGTACCTACTTGATCCAACGAATCCCCTAGTGGATTCTGTTTACGTTATATTAATAAGGGATTCATGTGGACAAAAAATCCACATTTGTCCCCCAAAGCGTTGTAGCAAGGCATTGTAAAGGAAGGAGTGAAACTAACCGCTTGAAGAGACCTGTGCCTAGTAGTGGAACTTACAATGACTGGACCGTGATTATTTATTATGCCGTACATTTTGTTGTACACGTTATTTTTTTAAAGTATCTGCGGAATACTTCGAAAATAACTTTCAAACAAATGAAGATCCTAATTTATAAGTATAATTACTTACCCGGCGTTCCTATACCCGAAATATTTAATTTATAACTAGAAACTATACGGGAAATGAAACAATTTTTTGGATCTAAGTGGAGTATTTTTGTTTTTTCAAACAAACTAACGTTACGAGCCCTTTACAGGTCCCACGGGTGACTGACACTGTCAATTAGTCAGTGGTTTGTTTGAAAAACAAATATATGCGATTTAGAGCGGTTACGCCGTTAGCAATGCAAACTCGGTGCAAACCCGATGCAGTAGCGATGCAGTCGCTAATAGTCTCCTTTTAAACGCGCGCTAGATTTTAATTAGCAATGTAAACGCGATGCAAGCCCGCGACTGTTTTCATAAAACGCGCAACTGCACCGATAAAACGTGCGATTGCATCGATACAAACGCGCGACTGCATCGATGCAATCGCCTATAAAGCCCAAGTGTAGCGATGCAATCGCGCGTTTGTATCGAAGCAGTCGCGCGTTTGCATCACTGTAACCACTCTTAGATCCGAAAATATAGTTTCATTTCCTATGTGTAACAATCGCGAAAACCTAATAACTCGATATAGAAACTTTATTTGCTTTTAAGCCCATTTATTAATTACCATCATCATTGCATGCTTTAGTTTTTGCTCTAACCGTATTTATCCGTCGCCCTCTTACAATGAGAAAATAAATCCGCCATGTTGAATTTATATTGACATCATAATACCTATATCGTAGTGTTTTAGCACTTTGACCAAAAATTGTTCGCAAAATGAACAGCAATATATTTTCTAAGTGCGAGTTAATTAAAAATGTCGATTGTAAAGTATTTTCTAATGAGAATATTTATTTTAAAGATCGACGTGAACGCCACTAATTCAGGGCCAGGGGGTCTACTCTCGGAGGGAGACTATGTGGGGACATAACCCCTGAGTCTCCCTGGGCTCAGGGGTATCTATAAAGAATTCCCCCCCGTAAAAAAAAGGGGGGGTCTACTCCCATAGTCCGTCCAACATCCGTCCGAAACAATTATTGTCAAGTAAGTAATACCTACTTGTTCAAATTAAAAGACGCATGATGCAAACGAAGCTTTATACTTATATACTAGAAGTTTGGAATGACATTTTCCAGAAATAACGTTTGGTCGAAATTTCATAACCTCGAAAGTAATTTTGAGAGGAAAATGTTTTTTCTTTTAAACCTAACTTAACCGAACTTAATCGTGTCTTTGCGATAAACATTCAACATATCCTGACAGAACAACTGTTTCGTTATAATTCGGTTTTCGGTGTAGTGAAAATTCGAACAACGTTACATTTTCGGACAAAAAAAATTTCGACTTTGTGATAGGTTACCTCTTTGATTTGGTAGAGTAGACCCCCAGACTTTGACGCCATGCCGTGTTGACGACAGCCGTAAAAATATTAGTTATATTTGACCTCTTCAAGGACTATCATCTATTTTTCTTTGGCTCATTATTTTTCATAATTGAACGGACAGGATGAAAGTAAATAGCTTACTCAAGGATCATTAAGCATATAGAGTTTGGTAAATCATTTTATATTATGAAGGCCTGCGGAAAATGTCTTGACCACTGCTTGAGCACCCGAGAAGGTCACCGGTAGAAGTCCGCAGCGGAGAGGTATCCAAGGAGGATTTCTCCACGCAAAAAAAAGTTAGGTTAGGTTAAGATTTTTATTTTAATCTGTTTTCAAGTATGTCCTATGATGAAACAAATTAGCTCGTTCTTTCTAAAGAACAATATATTATATTGTCTACAATACCTTAGGTGTATCGTAAAAAAAAAGTTTCAGTTAAGACTTTGATTTTAGTCTGTTTTCAAGTATATCCTATCATGAAGCAAATTAGCTCCTTCTTTATACAATACCTTAGGTGTATCGTAAAAAAAAGGTTAGGTTAAGACTTTGATTTTAGTCTGTTTTCAAGTATATCCTATCATGAAGCAAATTAGCTCCTTCTTTAGACAATACCTTAGGTGTATCGTATATTTTTGTAAGACCGTTATTTTTCCCGCTGCTCCCTCTGTGACTCGAATAAAATACCGTTTTGAGATCTGTTCATCCGTTTGAGAGCTACGTTGCCACAGACAATGCGCCTGTCACACAGATACACAAACAAAAGCTTCAAACTTATAACATGTCTCTTTTAGCGTCGCTTGTTAAAACAAGGAAGTGTCTTGGTGTAAATAATACATATTTTACTTGTCACAATCAAGAGAAATTGCGCATGTTTTTCTTTTCCGCTTCCCATTTTCCTTATGAAACCTTAGATTGCCGCTTTACTACGACCTGCCAAATCGATTACGACTTATCCTTCCATTCTTTTAGATACAGTGATGAGGGATGTGTGGTAATTGGATATTGAGATAAATTTACAAGATGTATAAGGACCGTGACGTAGATAGAGCATTCACATGTGTATCTAGTCTAGAACAGTGTAGTAAGCCTAATACCAAAATAGTCGCGAGAAGATGTTTCTAAATGTTAATCGTAATTAATTGTAAGCGTAGTTCTGAAGGCGGGCAAGTTGAAGTAGGACCCAGTCACGTCTACCATGAAGGGTGATAGCGTGAAGCGGTGACACTTCAGAAGGAGGGCGCCGAGCGTGATCGGGAGAGGGCCGATCCCGCTCGGCGGCGGCGTACCTCGCGGCTGCGGGCAATCGGAGCGGGGGCTCCGTCGCCGTAGCCAGTTTGACAGTCGCGAGGATGGCGACTCGTTTGGAATACAGAATCTTCAGAAAGAACAAGTAATGAAGGTTTATTTTTTTTATATACGTAACAGGCAAATGACTTCACCTGGCAATGAACCCAATGCAATGTTAATACAATCACTGACCTAACTACCGCCACTCTGCCTGCCTAACTAAACTAAATATGTATTGATTTGTTCCTATTTTATGAAATAGCTCCACTAGTATTAAATACAAAGATCGAACAGAACTCGAACATGCGACCACGGGATTCCGTCCCCATTACTTTAACAACTAAGCTACAGGTCTAGTTACTAAGTCGACAAATTTTTTCTGTGTCTATTGTAGATCTTTGCATTGAGTTTTCGACTTTCTGTGAGAGTTTTATGAACCTTCTCACTCAGCCAGTAACTTTTCAGTTACCACAAGCTGACGTTATTCTCGATTTTTATGAACAGTATATATACTTTATTAAAAGAAAAAGACATTTTTTATAACTTAGGGAGTCGTCAAAGTTATTAGTGCGGAATCGTCTTGATGCGATCGTGTTTAACCACACTTGTCGCATTAAGCTGATCCGCCGTTGATTCGTAGCGCCAATTGTTTCTAAAACGGTCCATTCACTAGCTGCACGGCAGTCCGCCACGCAAGCAAGACACTGCTCTCATACTATCCAGCGTTAGCCCACGCATGGTGTCCCGGAGGACGCATTGCGGGACTGAAGGATGGCTTGCACGATGCGACTATATTCATAATCCTGCATTACTTTATAACTGCCTCCGTGGCCGAACGGTTACCATGCCGGACTGCCACGCAGAGGTCCCAGGTTCGATTCCAGGGCCGGGAGAAATAGTTGTATGGCCTACAATTATTTGTCTCGTGAGTTTGGGTGTAAGTTGTGGTTGTCTATGTGTGTGTCCATGGCACCCGCGACACAGGGTTTCCCTAGTGCGGGGCTATGTTGAGTGTGTGCGTTATTTATTTATTTATTACTCGGCGGGCGGCAAGGCGGACTGCAATACAGGATAATGAATGCTCTCTTTTAACCAGGATCAGCCGTCGTCGGCATGCATTCGGACGCGATTGGAAATCAGCAAAGCAGATTCGTTACCGACCAGTGTCGAGGCGCGTTCATACAAATCGATGCAAAATGTAAAACGCCCTTTTCGCTCTTACATTCATGGACATATTTTTTTTTCGAACCGGTTTTATGCGGTTCTTTAATAAAGTATGGTGACTTCCTTATGCGTCTTTATCTGACAGACACTAAATCCAGACATTGTCACCAGTCTGACATGCCCAAACTTCTCTTCAAACTTACAAACATTTACAAACATAACAAATAAAAAAATAAACATATACAAACCTGTCTTCTCGTGAAATTACTGACCAAACAATGGGACAGAAATGAAAGTGCAAACACTGAATGCTTTTATTAGACCCTGTAATGAGGGCAGAGGGCAAACATGTAGAATTATAAATGAAGTCACCGCGTAACAATTAGCTTTCACCACCGCTCGTACGTTAAGATCAACACCACCTGGTGAAATGTGTTCAGAACTAAAAAGAACTTATATACTTTTGCTCATACTATTCGACATGTACGGTGAGTACTTTGTTCGCAAATAATTTATTTAACCTTTGATGACTGAAAAAATAGCTTTTGTGACATCTCTCTATGATATGCGAACACTGTTCTCTGTTCGAGACCAAGAGCCTGACCATGGGTCTTGATATCAACAAGTTAGAATCAACAGAGCCTAAGGCCCGGCGTCCATTGGCCCTTGCTATATCTTTCCGGGATATAGCAAACTCTTTCACAAGGAGCTTTACGCTAAATGAGGATGTGAGGGCGAAAGGCTGGTCTATAGCGACTTGGACGGATCAGTTGAAAGTAGAAGCAAAATCCCTTTCTTGTAACACAGAGACAACTGATTTACTTCAAAAACACTAGTAGTATTATTATAAATGAAACTATTTTGCCGAGTTTAAATCGCGTATATTTGTTTGACGGTTGACGGTTGGTTCACTGATCAGTCAACCGTGACCATGGGACCTGTAAAGGGCCCGAAACGTCGGTTTGTTTGAAAAAACAAATATACAC
>NW_020653475.1:0-18618 GCF_003589595.1 Hyposmocoma kahamanoa
GAAAACATAATGGAGCCCTAGTATAAAGTAGTGCAACTCCCCACCTGTTCGGGGCGTGAATGCCATCATGGTTCTCGGAGTATAGGGTTGTCACATTGATTGTAAATATAATTAGAAAAAATTAAGGTATTCGTCTCAGTATGCTCGTGCTGTACTAAAATGACGTTTGTCAAATGCAGTACTTACATATTGATATTTTTGTACCAGTATCGCGAATTGGTATCTCGATTATGGTGGTATAATTATCAAATAGAAATTAAATTTAAAATTCAAATTTAAAGCAGTCTTGTTTAAACTACCATAAACACAACAATAAATATGTCTACTATTTGATGTCAGTTTTTAAACGCCGAGCGGATGATTGAATTCTATATTAAATGGCTTACTACCTTCGTGGCCGAACAATATCCATGCAGGTTTGCCACGCAGAGGTCCTGGGTTCGATTCCCGGGCCGGGAGAAATACATGTACGGCTTACATTTATTTTTCTGGTGAGTTTGTGTAATTTGTGGTTGTGTGTGCCCCTGGCACCCGTGATACTAGGTTTCCCTAGTGCCGGAGTAGTAAAAAAAAGGCGCATGCCATAAATCGCGTTGTGCATTGCGAGTGCATCGCGAGATTATGCGAACGTGTGCTGCCGTACTTGGCGCGCGGCGGCCGCGCACACATATCGGCCACGCCGCTGTTTCGTTTCTATGGAGTTACACTACTAGTCTTACATACTATGGTAGGGAGGGTGGGAAGTAGGAAGCAAAGTACTTCGAGCTAATGGGTCGTATAAACATCGTCGGTAGATACTCCTGAGTACCAGAAGGCGATTTTCTTGAATAGAATCACTATTTCTTAAATTTTTCGGTTGATATTAACGTTCATCTGACCTAAGATGGATGTGGTATGCACTTGCTTGAGATTTCTAAATTTTTTAGTATCTATCAATATTTCTGTGTTCCGGAAGTGGTTAGTTTCCATAACAAGTTCTTATTACAAATATTAATACAAAGATCGAACACTTAGAAAAAATCCTTCGATCCGGCTAGATTCGAACCAACGTCTTCCAGCAAACCGTGCCAGATGTTATGCCAACTAAGCCACGGAACAAACCAGCGGACCTTACGAATTTTTCTATGTGCTTGTTGCAGATCTTATTTTGGTTTTTTAACGAATTTTTTGCCGTAACGCCATCTGTAACAAATCTATTTCTTCACTCAAGGTTTTATTGTCATAAAACTTCCTAGTGCTAATCACTTTTTCGGATCTTAATCGCGTATATTATTTGTTTTTTAAACAAACCAACGTTTTGTAATATAAAATAAAAAAAATAGTTTTATTTCCGATGTGTTAAATAGTTTGTTTTTTCCCCGAAAAAATAGTTAGGAAATATCCTATGTGCAACAAACGCGAAAACCTTTATTGGCTCTCAGCCAGTAAAGTCTTTTTTAAAGGTAGTTTTACGTTGCTTCAACTTTGCAATTGTTTTTACCTTCTAACGTAACTCTAATAACTACAGCATTAATGAGCAACAATAAATCTTTACCTCAACCTCTGAATACCCTCTTCAATATCCTGTAAGGCGTGACGGCGCATATGCTGTGCTAGCTGCGGATTATTCCTTTGCACGTAGTACTCCGCTATTGATGACCTCGCTGTTCCCACTCGCTGGGATAGCCACTGAAATTATCGTTAATCTTAAAGCGTGGAATGAAGTATCACTCGGTTTTAAAATCGAAGTTCCCTGAAATACGCTATACGCTTGCTTCTTCAGAGAACTTTGATTTTAAAACCGGTTGATACGAACGTGTTTTTATTGTATTGTTTGGTAACTGAAGAAAAACCAAAAAATGAATTCAAAATTTATACGTTAATTGTGAATTTATTTCATCCTAACGAAGGTTTCACGCACTCATTACAATGCTAAGTTGTTGCACAGTTATTCCGTTTCTCACACCCCTATAACCATTAACAGCAACAACGGTGATTATGAATTATGGAGGTAGGACGAAGCACAAAAACAGTTGACGTGGAGTAATAATAATTATGGGAACATTATTCCCATTACCAGGACCCCGAAGGTATTTGCATATAACCAGGCAGAATAAACAGGTACCTTCGTATATTTTTCGTCTCGGATTTCTTTTAGGCGGTATTGTTTTTCTATGAAAGAGTTTTCTACCCCAAGGGAGTGAATTATATTAAGTATTAAAATTGTCAATAATAATGATTACAAACTCACATTACTTCTACCTTGATAATCATCAACTGCATTGTGAAAAAACAATCCAGCTATAAGGGCGGCAATATTGGCAGTGTAACTGGCGACAAATATCACAGAAAAGCCACCCCACACGTTTATTAGAAACTTGTTAGGCCAGCTCTTGGGCGCTTTGAAGGCAACTAAGTGGCCACACAGTAGTCCCCACATCACCCACAGGGCACTTGCGATGCTGAAGTTCTTCGACCTCTGTCTTCCCCAAGGGTTCAAACCAAAAGGCGACAACCACTCGTATATAGCTACAGCTATTGCTGTCACATTGAGCGAAGTAAATATTGCTATCCATAGCTCTGGTGAAAACGGTAATAAAAATGCAAGTAGCGGGATATCAGGCTTTTGGTTTGGGGCAGCTAGTATTGAAACGCCACTAAAGAAATATGGCTGACTAAACTCGACCACTTCCGCTCTGGCAGCTGAAACACTCAGAGCAGCAAAAGACATATGAGCAGCTCCAGAAACTAAATCGCCAATAACTCCATTCCATTTCTCAGTGTCTTCATCTGCTTCGCTGTTTAGATATAATTTTTCATACAATTTCTCGTTCTCTTCGTCACTCAATTTCCCGTTACGATATTGTGAGCGATAAGTCTGATCTATCTGTTGACTCATTAAAAACTCGTTCGCAACGCTTTGATATTCACTTAGCTTTCGAAATGGTTTGACTAATTTTCTCGATCCATAAAGACCATCTTCAACTATGTACAAATGAAAATCAAACTCAAGTTCTTGTGCAATGTTTTCTAAGAGATCCATAGCTAGTCCGTAACAACAGTGTGTTGCCATTCTTGAAAATGTTGTTGGCTCGGGAGTTGGGAAGAAAAAATCATTTACTTCTTCTTGGTCTCCTTCTCTTTCTAACTCATTGAAAGCAAGGGTTAGATTATCTCTGTCCGACGTTTGGGGTCTATGACACGGAAGCCCTCTGAGACATTGTCCATCTTCATCCAGCTCGCCTTCCATAACAAAGGGGGGTGCTAAGGCCGTGACGATGCGGAATATGGTACGTGCTCCAGCTGACTGTCCGTGGGCAACGAGGCGTCCACCAGGCCAGACTATAGTGTGGAGTCTAACGCTTCGACCATATACTCTTCCTACTTGCCGCCATAAATTTCCACCTTCAGGTCCAGGGACAAGGTTCAAAAGTGCAAATGAAGCTGTCAATGCAGGTTCAGGCCGTTCAGTTCCCCCAGCTAACGCGGCTGCTGAAGAAATCCTTGTTTCTCTGTGAACAATAAAAAAACAAAAATAATTCAAAATGAAATGCAGTAATAATAAAAACTGGAATCGGAAACTTAGTAACATAAATTCCTTTTCACGCTATTCCAGTCAGTAAATTTTCACGTAGTGTGACCAAGAGTCATGTTGGTAAGTTTTTAACATAGTGCAACTTTGCTTTTACCGCGAAACCTCTAAATCTGCCAGCTTAGTACGTTTAAAGTACCCCAGGTGCTTTACTGGTTGAACATTTTACGACATACGAAAGGGAAGTGTAAAAAACGGATGAGCAACCAAATCCTTCAAACATATTTTCGATTTAAGAGAAGGTTTTACTTTAAATTTGCTTTGAAACTGTAAATACAAATTGCTATTTGAAGCTAGTTGCCTGGAACAGATGTGACCTAGACATCTGTTTTTACAAGACACTAAGTAAGTTTCAGAGATATTAATTTTATTTATAGTGGTGAAGGGGAACGATTCATTGTAAGCGATTTAATAGAGTAATCGTCGGATAGTGCAAGACGTTGAAGCGTCGACACGTCCCGAATTAGTGGATACGACATGCCCTGGCAATTAGTTACTCGTGACAGGTTGATTGATTTCCGGAGAAACATTTGCTTGTATAATTACAATAATAAAGTTCACAGTTAGCAAGAAATTCGGTATATAATTTTTATATTTTATATATATAAAACGATTCTTCCTCACCTGACCATGTTTAAAAAAATAAAAGAGAAAAGTATAGTAATGTTTCTCTCGAGACAACTGTTTACAGTTTTCAACGTTAATTTGACTACCAATTTTTTTTTTCTTGTAAAAAGGTGACGAGAAAATTTGAAAATGATGTCAATAATCACAGTTCAGTGTTTAAAATGACATAAATTTAATAAACAAAATCAACAGACCGCTGAACTATAATATTGTAGATGTCGTAGATGACATGAAATTCAATTTAAATCTTAAGTTCAAAGGGAGTCACCCCGTTGACCGTACTCACGTAGAAAATAATAGTGTCAGGCAGAAATCAAAGAAGGGAGTTGAATCGATAATTACAAATCAAATGTTATCAACTTACAAGGTGGTTGTTGTGGAATCATAAGCATAATACCGAACAGCAGGAAAGGGAAATGTGTACTAACATGCAATATCCTTGCCCGCCCGCCGATACCCGGCTGCAGCAAAATTGATTAACAACTCAATTTTGTAAGGCGATCAACATGAATAATAGCTTGAAAATGAGTTGATTCCTCGTTATCTCCTCTCTGTAATAGAGAGGAGTTTTGAGGAAGTTTTATATGTTGAGCTATGTTCAGCAGAATACAACAACTAGATGACGACCATGATCCCTCTTCATCAAAATCTCAGGTTGTTTTGGAGACTTCCAATGATCACCATTTTGAACTTCCGAAAACTTTTGAATGATCATCCACTACAGTGCGACAGTTCAGTAAAAAGTAGGATGACAAACCTGAATTGTATTGAAACAAGTAATCGTAAAAAGTTTTCGTTTTTAATTAATTCTGAAATCGCATATTTTTTGACAAAACTACGTGGTGTGTAAAGATAGTGTTTGCATTTTCTTTATTCTTTTTGTGGCTTTTAAAGTCAAAGTCAATGTCAAATAATCATATAATCAACAGGTATAATTTTTATTGAAAGCGTCGTTTTTTAAGTTACTGCTCGTTCACTACGTTGACCTCCCTGAAAAGAACGAGCAAGAAACTTTAGGGATTGCTCGTTTCAAATAAACTTAAATTGAATCATAAATGTGTGGAATCTAGACTCATATTGTCTTTCCATACATTTTTATCTAACACATAGGTACTCATCAATTTTGTAATATGACTTTTCAATTAAAATACTTTTAGTTTTAAACTTAGGAAATGAGAATCTTTATATATTGTTGTGAGTTATAAATTGTTTGTTTAATTATTATAATTATATTTTTCTTTTTAATGATTATATTTTTGTTTTTAATAGTTTTTAAATGTTTAACAAACTAAAGTCAATTAAGTGTTGTGCACAATTGTTATTGGTTCCAAGCTAACAAGTGTTCTATATTTAAATTTGTATCAAGTTTCTTATATGGTTTGTGAACTGTTATTGTGTCTGAAATAAATAAATAAAATAAATAAAATATATGCTCCGAAATCTTATTGTAACCTTATCGTATACAGTTCCCCATAAAAGAATCGTTGCACCATGAGTTTGGATTTAGTTCTAAGGTTAATATTATGAATATCTTCTTTCTTAATGATTTTCTTTCGCAATATGCAAGTTTATTTTATTTTTGGTGGAATTGTAGAAAAGTTGGAAATGTAGAATACATTTCCATCATCGAGGGACTAGACGTAGGCTGGGGTTTCACTCTTATGTTTTGGATAATCCAACGATTTGGATGTAGCGTAACGTACTTATTTAGCGAACGACTATGGAGTGGAATTCCCTGCTTGCAGACTTATTTCCTGAACACCATAACTTGGACCTTTTCAAGGTTAGAGTGAATAGGCATCTACAATTACGTAATGAGTAAGATACAATATCGCAGGTATGGACGAATTGCAACTGCGAGTAATAGCACTTATAATCCTATTAGTACTGTCTAACATTCTCTGTCTAAGAGGTGAAACTACCATATTTATATATTTATTGCTTGCCACATTATTTCACAAAGATGTTATAAAAATATAATACAGTAGTCACACATGTAACAGTCTGCAACTACAAATTATTAATTTATATTCTTTATTACACCAAATAAATACAACAGAAATATTAGATAAACAGACGTTGAGCAAAGGTGGACTTATCTCTAAAAGAGATCTCTTCAAATCAACTCAGGGCAGTGAGAGCTATGATTAAGCGGGCAATAGCGTGCAAGAGAGAATGCGGAAGAAATATAATAAAGTACATAAATAAAACATAAAAAAATACCATTACTTACATAAGTATTACAATGAATCATAATAAATAGCATTAATATGTAGATAATGTAATATATACACATAGATACACATATATACATATATACGTTATATATATATACGTTAAATAAGTATGTAAAAAATATAATAAGATGACTACTAAGAGAGTTCAGCTAGAAAATGCGCTTTCAATCTTTTCTTGAAAGAAGAGATAGACAGACTAGACTGGATATGGGAAGGGAGTCTGTTCAACAACTGCGTTGCACATAAGGAAAAGGAGTTAAAAAAGAAATTTGTTTTACAGTTAGGACTAACGACCATCTTGGTGATGCACGGACGCCTTGAACGGGTGGGAGGGGGTAGCAACAGGAACAGGGAGCACAGGTAGGAAGGGGAATCGGCGTCATAAAGTATGTTAAAAAGGACGGACAGGATTTGCCCATCACGACGAAGGCGAATTGGGAGCCATTTTAAGCAAGCCGAAATTCGGAAACGCGGTCGAACTTACTGAGACTGAAAATAAATCGGATAGTCAAGTTTTCTAGGCGCTCTAGTTTATTCATAAGCTCTTCGGTCACATCTAAATAACAAACGTCGACATAGTCGAGTATGGGAAGAAGAAGGATTTGCGCAAGCACAATTTTGGTATGAAAAGGGAGAAAGTATTGGAGTCGTTTGAGAGAGTGAAATGAGAAGTGCATTCGTCTGCTAACCTCGTTGACATGAGAAATCCAAGAAAATGTGCAGTCCATTACTAGCCCTAGATTTTTTCTTTGTTAGTATATGCCATACCAGTTCCATCATATACTAACGCTACAAAACTAGGGTACCGATGACTAATCCAACTTGCACCTTAATCTGCTACTGCCTAAAATCATGAATTGAGACTTGAATTAAGTGGGATTAACTAAAAGGCCAAATGATTTAGCCCATAACTGTATGGCAGACAAAACAAAATTGATGGCCGCAATTGCTTCAGATACCTCGCCCACCGAAAAGTTACCATAGAGTTGAAGGTCATCAGCATATAGACGGATGGGAGCAGAAATGACACAGGAAATATTATTGATGAAAATGAAAAAGAGTAAGGGAGAGAGTACGCCGTCTTGGGGCACACCAGCAGTTAAGTTAGACCAAAATGACAACTCATTATTGACTTTCACGTAGTGTTGGCGACCATGAAAAGATAAGAAGAGAACCAGCTTAAAACAGAAGAGGGGATATTAACCGCCTGAAGGGCACCATGAAGGAGAATGTCAAAGTCAACAGAGTTAAATGCGTTGCTGAAATCCAAGAGGGCAATGACAGTGAGCCGTATCGTCCATCCGTCGTATCATCCATAGCACGACGTATGTCTTCCGTAATGTTCAGTAATGCTCCAACAGTGCTATGAGATGGACGAAAGCCAGACTGTAACGGACATAAAAGATTGTAGAAGGTGAGGTAAGAATAAGTTGTTTATGGAGGGCGAATTCTAGGGCTTTAGAAAGGAAGAGAGGAGAAATATATCATTGTATTGAACGCGGATGACATTGTAAGCTTGCTTAGAATATTTGATGTGTGATCAATGATTTCAAGGACATATATGTATATGGACCGATAATACGCCTTGAAGAGCATTATTAGTGACTTGATTTGAACAGTGTGCAAATCGCCTACAACATCTTATCATGCACTGCCAATGCAGTTTTATCAGAAAGTATATTTGTTTCAGATCCCTTTATTATTTTGATTGAGTCTTTGCATATATCTTGATTAGATGATTGATGTGTGAGATGATACAACATTCATCGAAACTTTATAAAAAAAATACTTATATTTAAATTTATATTGAATTGATGTTCAATTATTTTATGTGAAGTTAGTCCACTAGTTTGTTATAATTATTAATACAAAAATCGAACACTCTGAAAAAAATCCATCGATCCGGCAGGATTCGAACCGATGTCTTCTAGTAAACCGTGCCAGATGCTATATTAAGTTAACCACCTGACCTCACGAATTTTTCCATGTGTTTATCGTCATATCTTTGTATTTGGTTTATTGTCCAACGACTTTTTAGCCGTAGCGCCATCTATGGGAAATCTATGAAAGTATTTCGTACCAGGCCCGGCTAGAGATGTCGCTATTCATTGTATTTAAATTTATAATGAATTGATATTCATTTATTATAATGTCTTATACTGTCGAAAATAATGTACTAACGTTGCAAACCCTACCTGTTAGACAATACGACATTTTGATAAAAAAATAGAAGATACAAGAACGAATTTACGGACGTAAGGAAAGATCACAGAATGGTTCCTTCTTTGACGACAGAAATTCAATAAAAACGAAGCGAGGTAATAAAAGAGGGTGATTACGAACATTGGAAGGATTAAACGGCTTCGCTGAGTGCGTAAAACTGTATTCACTGGCCTGACCTATATAGCCGGCCTAATTTCTACTATGTGACCGAAAAACTCAACTATCCCATCGTGACTTAACAGGGTGTTAAAAGAAGTCAATACAAATGTTCAAAGGTCTATTTTTTTTTTATATGGTCACAATAGGTGGCCATTTCGTATAAAAAAAGTTTTAAAAAAAGGCTACAGACCGTGTTTAACAACAAGAACCTTATTTGTGAGGAAATCAACAGCTTTGTTTACCCTCGGCAGGATTTTAATGAATAATTCAGAATCTCTAATCTATTTTAAATTTTTCAGATAGGTAAATTTTAAGTAATAATACAGAAGAGATTTGTAGGCATATGATCGATAAATTTTGTGTTTTCTGATGACATCGGTGACCCAACAGTTTTACACTGTGGGCGCTGGATGAGAAAGTCCCAGGTTCTGGGAAGTGAACCCAGGAGTGAATTCCGCTACTCTGGTACTCATAATACTTGAAGGGACGAACAAGTCGTGCGCCAGATGGTAAGCAACAATCCCACCTTTTAACAATGTGGTGCAACTCAAAACTTAAAATCGCAAAGATTGCACTGCACCCGTCACCCTGAGACATAAACATGCTCGTAGTTTCACCAGTACCCTTACCTTTTAAAACCAAAAGTGCAGAAGTATTACCGCTTGGCGGTAACAATAGCGGGTATATTCGTTATGCCCCATGTTTTGTTATGCCCCCGGTTTTAATAAATTTCGGAACAACATTTTTTGTCAGATATTTAGTCTATTTGCATCAAGTACGGTCAATAACTAAATGATTCTGAATTTAATTTATTTTCATGTGTAGGTACGTGTGTTACTGCGTTTTTGCTAAAAATCCATTTGTTGTAATTAAGCAAAAACTGTGATTATATTAGACACTTTAAGTAAAAAGAACACTAGTGGTGAAAATACAGGCACATGGGACTTGTCAACTTATGATTCAGGGTTGCGGGCGCAGTGGCAGTGCCCCTCAGATCTTTGCGATTTCAAGCTTTAAAGAATTAAAGCACTGCAACTCGTATGGACAGGTGTGTAAGTCCACCAGGCGCACGACATGTTCGTCCCCTTACTAGGTATTATAAAAAAAGATGATTTTGCATGTTCAACTATTGTTAGTATAAGTAGTTCATAACAGTTATACATATTTTTTTTTTTGTTTGTCTAAAAGCATTTTTGTATATGCGAGTACATTTTATTTAAAAAAAAGCTATGCATTACGTTTATCCTACCTAACCCAAGTCGGAGGCATACACCACAGAGGCATAACGAATGGACCCACAATAGCTACGGTGAACGAGTGTAGGTAATTGTTATTTTCCCAATATTTAATTTTGTTATTATTTTAACATCCTGTATAAACTAATAAAAAAACTAAAATGTCCTTGTTTCTGTGACTGAAGATCCTACTCTGATTTCGTCTACGTTCTTTCGTCTCAATCGGCGACACCCTACACTGCTGCTGCCTAGCTGGCCTAATTTCTACTTTGTTGAAAAAGGCACTATCTCGTCATGACGTTAGTTCCTGTGGACATTCCGTTGGGGTATGCACAGTCTGGCCGTCAGCCAATATTGAACGCTTTCGTCCGAATTATGATAATATATACTCAAGTTGGAATGTACCCAAAAGCAGATCTAGATGTAGTAATATTACATTTACTGTCCCGTTTTCTATTTTGTGTGTGTAGATCTTAGAGGATGGAATAGAAAGAAAGGTGCAGATTGATTACTGGGGTGTAAGTTTGGAACTATGGAAACTGGCTCTATTATACTTTATGTCTAAATAAATTAATGAGGTGTAAGTCCATTACTGTGGAGTCTGGTAGTTTTCTGCTTTGAGCCTGGAGCCTGAAATTTATAATAATAATAATAATATTTCGCTTCCTCCACAAATGCAGAAGGCCGTCCTGCTCGTCACGGCTCGCTCTTAAACCTACGAGTAAGTCCCTGACCCCGGCCGACTGGGCTATTGCCGGGCTAATACCATCTCTCCCATTAAAAAGTTTCAAATTGATATTTTAGGCCATGGAAGAGACGAAGTCTAAATAACAATAATAGAATAGTAATAATAATATTTATTTGATAATTACTAAAGAAAACCTTAAAACTACTAAGTAACATGTAGTACAATTGCAATTAATTTGGAATATTAATAAACCACAAGAATTAGGAGAATACACAAATCATTACTTAATTTGATCAGTAGGTAGTGGTTTTGACCCAAAAATTTGAAATTTACTGTCAATACGAGAGCTAAACATCCTCAGGATGCCATTGCCACTGACACGCCCTCGCTTCTCATACATATTACACACTTCGCTTAAAATACATAATAATATATATCGGACTGCTATTACACTAGTGTGAATAAAAATACGTGAAATTAAGATGATACCATTTCTGAACGTAAAATTTGTTTCTCTACACGTCAGTAAAATTGTCATTAGAATATTGTAAGAAACCATGAAAATATATCTACTTAACCCAAAATGAGACAAACGTTTTGTGAGCTAGTTCTGGATAAAACAGTCCTTACTCAAAAATATGAAATTATTTCTTACTTTTATTTTCTAATTGGCAAATAGGAGTTGTTTAGATGTCTAATAAATTTTAACCTATACATAAATTACAATAATCTTTCACGGGAACTGAAAATTAGTTTTTCAGTTATTCTGAACATTGAGATTTAATTGGTCTCCACTCAAACCTCTACAAAGCTGTGCGTATACTGCACACATATATATACACAGATATTCTAAGATATTCTAAGTATATATAAGTATATTTAGGTATATATATTTCTTTATTATTTACAAATATATATGTAAGTCTAGTACACCGTTATTTGTTTATTTATTATTCGATATATATATATATATTATACTACTTATACGTTTCTGACTTTGGCACACTACCTCTTCTCCTTAGATTAGCTTTCCTATACCTCAAAGGTTGTCTGGAAGAGATCGCTCTTAGCGATAAGACCGCCTTTGCCCACATTAGTTTTAAGTTGTCTATGTACTGTTTTTGTTATTGTATGTGAGCAATAAAGTGTATATCTATCTATCTATCTATCTATTCTGTGTACTTTAACATAACTGCCTACGTGGCCGAACGGTTACCATGCCGGGCTGCCACACAGAGGTCCCAGGTTCGATTCCCGGGCTAGGGGAAATATTTAATTGTCCTACACATTACTCTCGTGAGTTTGGGTGTAATTTATAATTGTCTAAGTCGTATTCTAGAACTCTACTCAATGCTCAAGTCAGGATTTGAGTATGGTTTAAAGCACTCGAAATCATACTCAAGTCCCTACCATTAGGGTTGTATTTCCAGTGCTTGTGTTTCCAGTGCAATCCTGACTTGTGCATTGAGTAGAGTTCTAGAATACGACCCTAACTGTGCGTCCAAGACACCCGTGATACAGGGTTTCACTATTGTGGGGCTATGTTGAGTGTGTGCGTTATTATAGATATTATTATTATAACACACTATTAAACACTGAAAACCATAAAATACTTCATATAAACCATTAGTAAATTTATAAGCTCACGATAATCAGCCAATGAACTAATTTCGCAATAAGAGAAAGCTTTATTGCCATTAATTACTCTACCCCGCCCCCACCGACGCACCACCCGCCGCGGTGCGACCGATCCTCATAAATCTATTAGCAAAACGATCTGGCAATTGTTATATTTCACCCGTTAATGAGATAAAATAACCTTTGATTACATATGCCCATTATTGTCTATATTACTAACATCAAAAGCAATAATTTTGTACCATGACTTTTTATAAAAATAAACTTAAGTTTTATTTTACTATCTGACACTTTTTAGATGTGCATTTTTAGCAACGCCTCACACACGTGTCATTCATAAAAATAATTTTGGTGGTGCTTTCTTTTGCTACTGCACAGACTTATTACCACCATTTAGAGTGATCTATTTAAATACCTACTTTTATTTTTATACGAAAGTAAAAGTATGACGTATTATAAAAAGTCAATATTCAAAATGAGAGTTAAGGAGCGCTATTTATCGACTATTCCATCCATTTTATAGGTATTGTAGTACGAAATATCTATTTATCTAAATATTTAAAAATTAAAAATTTATTATTTTTTCGATTTTCTTTTCTTCATAATTTTTATTTTGTTGTGCGCGTAAACCTCCTAGTGTAATTATTGTCTCCTGTATTTCGGCCTGCAGGTAAAACAATATGTTAGAAATAAGCAGTACCTTTTGTTTATGTTTTCCTTGTTACTAAATGTGTTTTTGTTTTTTTTGTACAATAAATAATTAAATAAATAAAAGTCTTGGAACAAAAGTTGTTGCTTATGGCGTTAGTAATTTAGTCCTGTGTGGTTGGTAACATTTAGTATGTTAGAATCAACCCTATATACTCATATTTCAAAAACCTGGCTTTTCCAAGGAGACAAGGTCCTTCTAAAAGGGATCATAGTATAAGTACTGCCACCTTACCTAATTCAGCCGCCAAGCGGTAATGTGCTAAAAATGCTGTAAAGCTGGTGAAATTACAGGCACATGGGTCTTGTCAACTTATGTATCAGGGTTACAGGCGCAGTGGTAGTGCCCCTCAGATCTTTGTGATTTAAAGCACTGGGTGGCACTGCAGCTGTTTTGGACAGGCGTGTCCCTTACCATCAGGTGCACGAATTGTTCGTCTTGTTACTTGGTATTATAAAAAACACATTCCCAATCTGATCGAATGAGTTTGTCGATGTCTAACCTTCTCTCTTTAAACTAAGCAGGAATAAATTTGTTATTCTTAACATAATGAAAAATGTGTGCTACTTAATTGTATTATTCATAAAATACTGCAGTATTTCCAACATTTTAACTCGTAATCCAGTTAATTGATTTCACCCAATTGAATCGTGAATGAACCAATTTAACACTGAAATGAACACGACGCAATTCTGCTTTTTTATATTTATTTTAAGCCGCTTCGTATTTCTTAATGTTGAAGTATTTTCAATTCATTAACACACTGATTGTACGAAAATAACATAAATATATTAATGTATGTGCCACAATTAGAAATTTCCGACCACATTTCCACCACAATCTCGGAAAGACATCTCGTACTACGTTTTTGTTTTATATTTATGATTCACGGAATAATTAATATTACAATTACACATGAAGATGAGTAATTAAACTTGTAATCATGAAAAGGAATTAATTTAATTAAACAAAAAAAGATATGTGTGGTCAATTAGAAATTTATACGAGGAATCATGTGTATCGCGTATTTAAAATTACTTTTATCACTCGAAAAATATAATATAAACTATAAAGTGTGTGCTCGTATGGAAAATAATAAATGAGTTGCGTTTTAAAATTACTTATTTTCCCCGATAAAAAAACAATGTAAATTTATATAACATTAGACATTTCCATGAACAACCTATATTAATGTGTCGTGTGTACAAAAACACTTTTTTTGGAAGATAAAAACTGTGCAAAGTTCGTAGTCAATCAGAAATACGTATGCAAAAGCGTGTGTCGCATTTTAAAAATTACTTTTTTGCTTATAAAAAAGCAATATAAAATAATAATAACGCTAACAACATAACACAAAATGTGTATAGAGAAGTCCATATCTCGTGTGTTTAAAATATGTTTATAGCAAGATATTAAACAATATACATAAAAAAGTGCGAGGTCAACCAGAAATTTTTACGAAAATTAATTTGCAACGTTTTTAAAATTATTATTTTGCGGAATAAAGAGCAATGTAAGAAAATAATAATGTTGACCACGTACACATTAGAAATTATGATAGAGAACCCTATGTGTCACATGATTAAAAACGACTTTTTTTGTTTTCACTTATCTTTTATCGTGATAAAAGGATATGTGCAATAAGGATAACGATCACAAGCCGAAATAACCGCGGTTGAACCTTTTTGTTATACATCCCTTTGAAAGGAAGTGCGTCGGCATTCTCCTCACGTTTTTCATTGAATAAAGCTTCAAAGCCAATCTCTGCTGTTATTAAAGAGGTCAAGAGCAAGAAGTCCTTCAATCTTTCCAACCAGACTGCAGTTAAGATAAACTGCCAACACAATATTATAAGCACCACTTTCTCTAGCTTTAAAATGGAAAATTTATCAATTTTCCTTCTCTGCTGAGGCACTTGGTGTTTTAATTTAACGTTAAAATTTTTATTATTGAAAACTGTGAATTAAAAAGGCTTAATCGCTCATTTAATTGTCTTTCTGGATTGAATATGAAAATATTTCTTCTTCAAAACGATATTTAAATGATAGAGATGATTACGAGGTGAACACGTGACATGATGGATGAACATGTTTACTTATATCGTCCTTTTAATTTGAAAGACAAAATAATTTAATTGTACATACAATTCAATATGTTCTAACATATGTATTTTTATTGTCTCAACAGCGACACACGCTTGGTCATAATAACAAATAGGGACATACACATGCTTATACATAACCTTTAGCAGCTGTAGAGCTCTCTGTGAAAGAGTTCGACCAGGGCAGTACTGCCACCTTAACTATTTCTATCGCTAAGCAGTAATGTAAACATTACTGTGTTTTGGTTTTGAAGTGCTAGTGAAATTACAAGCAGATGGGACTTTTCAAGGTATGTCTCAGGGTGACGGGCGCAGCGCAGAGGACCTCAGATCTTTCCGACTTAAAGCTCTGAGCAGCACTGTAACTGTTATGGATGGACGTGTCTTATTTGTCATATTATTGTAACTTTTTTATGAAAAGAAATCGATCGACCTCAAAGTTTGCTTATCAGCTTTTTTATTGGAAGTATTATTACGATCGATATATACGATATACAAGTTTTATTACGATCGATTAACGGAAAGTCAGCAAAACTGGATTCATCCCCTAGTTTGCCACCCTTAGAGGTGAAATATTTTCTTCAAATTTAAATGGAACCAATGCGGAGGTGCCCTCTTCCCAACAAAAAAGAATCATCAAAATCGGTTCACAAAAGAGTAATCGCGTAACATACATACAAAAAAAACAGTCGAATTGAAAACCTCCTCCTTTTTTGAAGTCGGTTAAAAAGTGTGAAATTATTTTACAACGCATACGACTAATAATCGCTTTTTCAGTCGACCTACTGAATAATTTCGTATATACGGAAAACAAAGTAACAGGTTCGCCGTGAACTGGGAAATTCTCTTGCGAATTTCATTATTCAGGAACGGTAAGACACACGTTCAGTAAATGTTTGTTGAGGCCATAGTTGCACGCATCAACTGAAAGCGCACTACAACCACCAATTCATCCATTGTGTAACATAAATGTTTAATAAAATTAGTCATCGACGTGCTAAAAAGAAGAAGAACAACCGTTGCTGATGAAATAGACCATCTCACCAAGATTTCTTATATTCTGGCATTGCTTCTCACTGATCAGTAGCTGGTTCGTTTATTTATGTCTTGACTCTTCAGCTAGGTGGCACTTGAGTACTTTCAGTGATAGTTCTGTATCTCGGGACAATCCATCAACCATTATCTTTCTTTTTTTTTTATGTTACCAAGTTACGATACGAACAAATCGTGCCGACGCGACGCCTGCCCATCACAGTTGCACAACAGGGGCACTGTTATTGCACTCGTCACCCTGAGACACAAGTTTATAAGTCTTACGTGCCTACAATTTCATCAGCATCCATACCCTTTGAAACCGGAACGCATAATGCTCACATTACCGCTTGAACAATAGAAATAAATAAGGTGGCAGTACCTTCCTGGATGAACTCTTTCACAAGGAACTCTACTGTTACTTAGAAGATTCCGCTCATAGCAGCATCAGTTAACCAAGGTTTAATAGTAAGCGTGCCATATAGGACGCACGTTTAGTATGAATGCGTTCTGAAGTGTGCTGATATCATAATGTTCAAAGTTCTAAGTCTGAGAAATGTCTGAGAGCACTGCTACTGCGCCCGTCACGCTGAGGTCACAGGTCCCATGTGCCTGTAATTTCACCAGCAAACTTATCCTTCAAAACCGGAACTCATTAACGTTCACATTAATTCTTGGCAGCAGAAATAGGTAACGTGGTAGTACTTCCCTAGACGAGCTTTTTTTAGTGGCTGAAGCAGATAGGCGGTACTGTAACCTAGGGACGTGCTTACCAGGTACTTTATAAATATAAACTGGGATTAACTTCAAAAGTAGATGTTTATTGTATTTTTTACATATGTACTTTTTGTGGCTACTTCTAGATCTGCCAAGATGTTCAATTCTCTATCCTATTTTTTTAAACACATTCTAAATACAAAACTATATTCACTCAGCCAGTAGTTCTACTCATAGAGTAGAGCCTAGACTACAGTACTTAGTTATGTACTGCCAACAATAGTCTTGTTTGTATCTTTGGACAATCCATCAACTATCATACACTTTATCTTCTTCCTTTCTTTTCTTTTTTAACTTCAAAATATGCTACGAATTTACCAGCACTACATCAGGTATTAAATATTTTTGACATAATGCTATTGACGCTATTCTTTACAAAATCATCAATCGATAATCCCCCAAAATAAAGTTATTAATGACACAATAACGTGGCACTAATCTCGATCCCTGAAGATTAAAAGCCACGTATTTAGACGAGATACCGGAAAGGAAACTATTGATTCAGAAAACGACTTTATTACAACCAAACAAAGTTCTTAAAGAATGTTAGTAGTTCTTTTATTGAGATCGTGGCAGATAATAGTCGTACAATTTACCTAAGAGGTAAATTATCATGTTATAGACGAGGTAATATTGCTCTTATCTGTTTTTGTCTTCGTTTTACTCTTGTCGTAATAAAAATTGGTTGTGAAAACTTTGATTGAAAATTAAAGTTTGAACAAAATTCAAAAGACATATAAATGTGTTGATTATTATCATTTCATTTATCACGCAAAATAGGCGCCTTGACGTCGAGTTGCGGACACCAGCCCGTTACACCAAGTACCAAGTATTATCATTTAGAAGATTTGAAGTTTAATGAAATTTAGGGATTTGCAGAACCTTATTCAAAGACTTAATAGCATTTACTCTTTATTCAATAGAACAATCTAGAATCATAACAATACCGTTAGCCATGTGGTAGTAATATCCAAATACACTATATTGAGCACACAAAAGCAAACATGTGCGGAGTCATTGATTTGAAACGTTGAAAGCGAACTAACAAGTGTGTAGGGGACATAGTGACGTGTTTGGGGCAAAAGTTGTAACTCACCACGATATTGGATCCTTTGGCTCGAGTAAGCAATTTGGTATGTGTTGCGTAGTATTTCATTTTTCGAAACGGTTTCACTATAGAGAACTTGGAGAGGCCTTTGATAAAGTGAACGAAATTTTTGCTCACCCGTAAACTTTTTTAGTATTTACTTAGTTTACCGTTACCATTTTGCATAATGCGTTTTTTATATGATATCAAGTGACGGGATGGACAAGTCGTGCTCCTGGTGTTAAGTGTCACGTCTGTCCATTGCAGTGCCACTCAGAGCTTTAAAACGCAAAGACCTGAGGGACACTGCCACTGCGCTGCGCCTGTCACCTTCAGACATAACGCAGTAAAGCTGACATTACTACTTGGGGGCAGAAACAGAGCTCTACTGCTATTAAACATGTGTTAGATATATTATAATACGTATTTAACACTTTTATTTTTATTAAATATCATAATGCTTTTACTCACACGACATTCATATCTTTTTTGTTAAAATACGTTGTAGCCACGTTGTGGCCGCAGATGCTGGTT
>NW_020653476.1:0-11518 GCF_003589595.1 Hyposmocoma kahamanoa
CTAGCACCCCCGCTTTTATTAATGTCCTGTAGTCTTTCTATGTGCTAACAATAAAGAATTTTCTATCTATCCATCTATCTAACTTGAGACAGCATATTACTTAATGAAGCACTAAAGTTTATGAGCCTTTTGTGAAATTGAGCGTGTGGATCATTACGTGCCGAAATGGAGAGCTGTGTTACATGAAGCAATAGTATTTTGTTATTGTGAAGACTCTTAGCAGCCTTGTCAAGGTTGTAGAGCGGCAATGTTTCATTATTTCCGTGTTTTCCGGAACAGAAGCACGCAGTAATATGCCATTATTGTCCTGTTTGCAGTTTCATAAGCGAGCGTATTTGCTAAAACACGTCGTACTGAAATATTTTAATAAATGCTATTTCGTGCCATCTTACACTCGTACTTTACAATAATTCTAATGAATCTTCATATTTCAAATAAAAAGAAGTGAAATAAGAATAAAGAACAAGAAATATGAGAATAGGAATAAGGCGGATGAAATTTCATTATTATTTCTCATGAATTAAGGTTTTTAACAGGCTTCAAAAACGGAGGGGTATTTTTTGTGTGTTTTAGTGTACGGCATTTGTGAACCGATTTCGATTCTTCTTTTGTTGTTGATTCATTCTTTCTTTGTTGGAAAGAGAGTACCTCAGTATTGGTCCCATTTAAATTTGAAGAAAAGATTCCACCTCTAAGGGTGCAAGCTATGAGATGAGTCCGGTTTCGGCCACGTTCAATAAAACATGGCAAATAGATGGAATTCCACGAGCTTTTGATTGTTGCCTTGCTTTCTTTGATAAAGACATTTCATGTAATAATAATAATAATAATACCACACCAATGACCCGGTCTCAAACTAGACGCGCACACTTTAGCCCCGAGATAGTACCATGAAAACACAAATAGACAACCACAAATTACACCCAAACTCACAAGAGAAATAAATGTAGTAGGGAATGGAACCCGGGACCTCTACATGGCAGTCCAGCATGGTAACCGTTGGGATGTAGTCCGCAAACGCTCTTAGGATGTTAACAAGCTCCTATAATTGGAGTGCACTATTGTAAAGAGAATATTGAGAATGGTTTTCAATACATTGCGGTCACTGTTTAAAAATAATAATAAGGATTATTATGCTTCTAAAATTGAAAATTACGAAAGATACACAAAATTTTCCACACATCAGTACAAATAACTTTTACAAAGAACACTCCTCCGAGCAAACCTACTCAGCCGAAGTATGGAACTTTGGAACTTATTTCTTTTCCCGTGAGTTCAGAAGGGTTAGTAAAAGTTGTTGGTATTGATGTGTGGTATCACCTCTGTTACGTCTTGCATACATTTATGGGTTCCACATGTACACAATGCAAAAAAATAATAAAATCCCCTCATAAATATTCCCTATGCCGCACACAAGTTTCGACAAGTCAAAGACCGTTATTTTTTTTGGTTTTTTATGCTGAAACTTTAATGCTTTTCGAACTGGTTGGTATAGTCTTTATTGGAAAATATTATAGTCATATTTTTATTTGCCACGTTCACAATCTTTAGTTGCAAACGTTGCTCTAATTCCAAAGTAAGTAGCTAAAGCGCTTGTGTTATGGAAATCGGAAACAACGACGGTACCACAAACACCCAGAACCGGTCAATGTAGACAACTTGCTTTTTTATATTGTTTCGGAACTGAGAGTTTGTGATACCAATTTTGTATTTGATCTTGTCTAACATTTCTTTGTATTATTTTATTTATATAGAATACCGCGGTTTTGAACTAAACACAAAGCGACGAGTAGAGCAAGCGATAACTTTATCGTGATTAAAGTACCCATCTTCTTCATTCTATTGTTATTCAAATTTGTTGTATTCTACAATACTGCGTTTTTGAATAAAGGCAGCGATATTTGATAAAATGATTTCAAAGTAATGCTGCTCACAGAAAAATACAAACTATTCATGACTAAACCTTTTTGCACTACAGGAAACACGAAATACATTTACAACGATGAATACACGAAAACATAAAGATAATAAAAGAATCTTTCGACCTGTGAAAATCCCACATTTACGTGAAGCCCAGTGAAAAGCCAAAAGCTCGGTCTTTTTCAGCCTTCGAGTAGGTTTTTTTGCTGTACCTTTTAGTAAGAATAAACAATTAGCTTTTATATACAATATTTTGTGTGGGTTTAAGGGATTACTTTGAAATAAGGTTGGCAAAAAAGTTGATTTTGCAAAGCTTTACACACAGCTGTTATAGTGACAAGAATAAGAGGGCTTGATGTGAATGATCTCTTTGCCTTTCTTTATTCGAAGGCTAATATATTTGGGATGGTCTTTCACTATGTTTGATGAACACCTGGGGGCCTACCGTAACCTTTCGAAAAACAATCTTATTTCAACGTAAGCATTGACATAAGCTTATTATAATATTACTCGTATTCGTACCAGGCCAAACCTTTGAACTAAGTAAGTAAGTACAAATACAGAAACACAAACAAATACAGTTCAATTACAGATAACAGATAACTAATGTATTATTTATTGCTGAAGTGATGGAAAAAGATTGTCAATTCTAAGGGATGAATCCGGTTTCGTGCACTTTCCGTTAACCGATTTCAATAAAACTTGGCAAGTAGATGTAATTCCACGCACCTTTGAGGTCGGTTTTTTTGGCCGGAGTTATCGCGTAACATACATACAAAAAGAAAAAAAAGAATACAGTCCAATTGAGAACCTCCTCCTTTTTTGAAGTCGGTTAAAAATTACTTTTTTATGATATCAAGTGCCGGAACGAAATTTGCACGCCTGGCAGTAAACAATATGCCTATCCATAATGCAGGCTCCACACGCTTGGCAAACTATGGCAAGGGCGCGCAAGCACAAGCGGTTGGTGTGTCTGTATTGGCTATGCGACTTTGCATGTGTTTGTCGCCGATCCGTTGAAGTGTCGGTGTTTGTGCTAGTTAGTATTGTTTTAAACCTTTGCCTTTTCCTTAGTGAAAACAATTTAAAAATAACTGTTATAATCTAGGAGTGATAGTTTTCCGTGGTTATTTTGGAAAATGGGTGATTGGTCAAACGACACTATTTTATTATTTCTGGAGTGCTACCAAATAGAATACAGAACCGGAAGCAGTTTTACATAACATTTTGTCTTTAAATGATGCTTGGCAACCCTATAGAATAAGCTTACGCATACGGTAATCCCATTAATATTTCAATGTGTTTGTTTGTATGTCTGTAATTCATTGTGCCTTAATGCCAGATTACTTTGCCTTCTTCCTATGTTATTATTTCGAGTTGAACCCCTTGGGACCATACCGAAATCTTATCTATTAATAATAATATAATAATAGTTTCTTTGTTCACAAGAAGATTTGAATAGAAATAAACAAAGTAACATATATTGCACATAAATATGTAAGTAGTAGTTGTACAAATCGATTGTTGAACTCTGATTATATAAATTAGGCCTGTATCTTGGATATCAGTGTCTGGCCACCTTATTTGAGCTATTAACTGCATCAGTGGCCGAACGGTTACCATACTGGACTGCCACGCAGATGTCCCGGGTTCGACAACCAGGGTTAATACAGGGTTTCCCTAGTGCAGGGCTACGAGTGTGTGCGTTATCCCTTTTTTGAGTGTTAACAAATAAATTAATGAGAGTATAAAATGTTCTCTTTTGTAATAAGTTTCAATAAACCGACTTCAAGAAAGAAGGAGGTTCTCTACTCGACTGTAAGTGTTTTTTGGATATATGGTTAAGGCATTTGTGAACCGATTTTGATGATTCGTTTTTGTTGGAAAGAAGGCATCGCAGTATTGGTCCCATTTAATTTTGAAGAAAATATTCTACCCCTAATGGTGACTGTTCACGCTCGAAGAACTTTTTTATAAATAGCGCCTACATTTTATAAGGAGCAATTATTTTAATGGTTGATTTTGCTATGCTCCAATTGAAGGCGTTTTTCTCTCAATACACTTTAAGCAGTGAGCACCGATTTTTATTATCTCCGGTGTTAAGTTTCGTATAGTGGCGAACTAGGAGATGAATCCGGTTTTGCGCACTTTTCAATAAAACTTGGCAAATAGGTAGATGTAATTCCACGAACTTTTGATGAATTCCAAAATAAAAGAGATTTGTGAACGTCAGAATATTTCACCACCACGAAATTAAAATTTTTTTTGAGAATTGACTCCACTACTTTGTTATGATTATTAAACAAAGATCGAACACTTTATATTCACTTTGATCCAGCGGAATTCAAACCAACGTCTCTTAGCAAGCCGTGCCAGACGTTATGCCAACTAAGCCACGGAACGAACCAACGAACCCCACGAATTTTTCCATGTGTTTGTTGCAGATCTTTGTTTAGGTAGCGCCATCTGTGACAAGATCTATGAAAGTTTTTCTTCATTCAACGTGCTACCTTTACACCTCCATGTTATCTATTGTTCTTTAAATAATTAAAAAAGAAATGACAATGCAGAACAGTAATGTATTACAGAGTACATCAAGCAGCCTTGTTGCTAAATACCAATTTCTTTCGCATGCAACCAAAGAACCTTCGACAGATTTTTAATAGCAGTACGGCTCCTTGTGCAAGAGTTCGTCCAGGAAAGTACTGCCAAATTACCTATTTCTGCCACCAAGCAGTAATGTGAACATTGCTGCGTTCCAGTTTCGAAGGGTAAGAGTGCTGGTGCAATTACAGGGACTTGTTAACGTATGTCTTAGGGTATCGGCAGTGGCAGTGCCCCTCAGATCTTTGTAATTTAAAGCTCTGAGTGGCACTGCAACAGTTGGAGACAGGCGTGTCGTTTATCATTAGGCCCACGACTTGTTCGCCCCGTCCCTTAGTATTATAAAAAAAAACAGTCTTGTAATAGAAATTACACGTACTTCTTCTTAACATATTGGTGCTTCTACTATTTTGACTGAATTGTATGTTGCCCCCTTGACTTCACTATCCGTGACCGCGTAGTTATCTTCCTTGGTACAGGTATCAGGGTACAAGGGGCACAACAGCAAGTGCTGCGTGGACTGTGTTGATGCATTGTAGTCACATCGGGTGAGACTTGCATCCCTGAACCCCCATTTACACAAGGACTTCTACATAGACCACCACAAATGGTAACCTGGTGGTGGTTGCTCTTTCGGGATTCTGAGGGACACTGGGTCATCACAGCTGAATTACTTATAAAGTATAAAAAGTTATATCCGCCACTACGATGAGGCCGTGACATGGTATGAATTAATTTACCAAATTGGTCGTACAGGGAATCGATACCGGGATCTTCTTATCCAGCGCCCACAGTGCGAACCTTGATATTATAAAGTATTTACAATAAATTTGTTTTTATAACGTTGGATTGTTTTGTACAGAAATGAACAAATTTTTGACAATCTAATCTGAACTAAATTTCTTGCCAATATTTCTAGACAATGGAACATTTGCGTAATTACGAAACTTTATAATTTAACCTGTCAACGATTCTCGTTATTATTTTCTAAATCGGATTTACTGAATGTCATCAAGATTAAATCGAGTTTATTATTATTTTTATAAAACTAATATTAGATATAACTGCTATCTGAGTGAATTTTGGTGGTGGGTGTTTGTTTTGCTACCGCGCAGAGTTATCACTATTTAGATATTTTGTATTTGTTTGAGATAACTTTCGTGTTTTTTTTATTTTCCTTCAAACATTTATTTTAATTTGTTCGTTCTTTTTTATTCCGCTTTTTACCATTTAAGGATCTTTTATCTTCTGTTTTAAAATTGACAATCGGTATCGGTTTTTATTGTGTAAATTATTATTATTATTCTGTTTTCTTTTCTACTTTCGCGCTCCTCATAAATAGCTTAATTAATGGTCTGTGCTAATTTTATTTAATAAATAAATTATCTGTTACACAAACGTGAGACCGTAGGTCCTGCTAGAGAGGTTCTGGCTGAAACAAGTTTGCACAGCATATACTTAGCTCAGAATCCTCGCCATACATAGGGCGCACTATAAGTTTCCGGAACTGGCCACTTACATAAACAATATTTAAAAAGTAATTACAACATTTTAAAATGGAACTCTTTGGCTGTAGAATACAGTTTGTTTCATCTGACTGTCACTTGTTTTTACATTGTGGCGCCATTTTAGAAATTGGTTGTCTACATCACCATGGATTTAACTCGTGAAAATTTTCGTAGTATGATTTTCTACGACTTTAAGCGTGATGTAACAGCCCAGCGGAGCTTCGCTCGGCTTCAAACTGCTTTTGACGATAAAGCGCCATGCAAGACAACTATTTACAGCTGATTTACAGAATTCAAACGCGGTCGTGTCAATCTCAGTGTCAAATTTCGTGATGGTCGCTCGTCCACTGCTGTGAACAACAAAAACATCGATGCTGTGCGCTGTATGATCAAAACAGGCAGGCAAGTGATATACTATGAGATTCTGGCATCTTTAGGTATAGGCATGAGTCAAATACAATCAATACTACACAAATATTTGGGTGTGAAAAAGCAGTGCTCTCGGTGGATCCTACACAATTTGATTGAGGCTCAAAAAACGGATTGCGTCACTTGGTGCAATGCCATGCTTACCAGATTCAACGAAGGGGCGTCAAATTTGGTGTGGGATATAGTAATAGGTGACGAAACATGGATTTATAGTTACGATCACAAAAGAAAGCAGCAATCAAGCGTATGGGTCTTTCGAGATGAGCCGAAACCAACCAAAGTGGCGCGCGTGCAAAGTGCCTCTAAGCGTATGATTGCTTCCTTCTTTGAATAAAACTGGGCACATGGCTACTGTTGCTTTAAAGAATCGTTGTACCATGAATAGTGATTGGTACATGACCATTTGTTTGCCGGAAGTTATTGATAAACTCCGTAAAAATAGCCGTAACGCCGTATCATCTTGCACAACGACAATGTCAGTTCTCACACGGCCAGACAGACAATGAATTTTTGAAGGTGAACAACGTTGACCTTATGTGCCATCCCGCTTACAGTCCCCACCTGGCACCTTGTGACTTTTATTTGTTTCCAAAAATTAAGAACCAGTTACGCGGTCAACGATTTACATCACCTGAAGAGGCTGTCGAAGAGTATGAACAATATGTTTTAGAGATTGTCACGGAGGAGTGGCATAAATGTTTTCAAAATTGGTTCATTCGTATGAAAAAGTGTATTAACGCTAACGACGAATATTTTGAAAAATAATAAATTCATTTCTGACCATTTGTAGTATTTTGTTCTTATTCATTCCGGAAACTTATAGTGCGCCTCACGTACATCTGTTATCACAGATATAGTTTTGTGTTTGAGTTAGTTAATATGTATATGTTATATTTTTCATTTGTATGTTTTTTTTTGTGTGTGTGACAAATAAATGGAATTGGAATTTGATAGAATGATCTATAAAAAATATTTAAATTTTTGTGCATCGGGTAAGTTTGCGGTAGCTTCCAAGCAATCATGCGTGAAAAGATTGTCTCGCTGTGGTGAGTCGCATGAGGCTCAGTACTAACAGCATTCTAAATGCTACAGCGGGAAGGAATGATTGTCCTATCCTGAAATATTAAATATTTATTATAATAAATATTTATTTATTTCTCACACATTATTTCTTACTGCACAGAATATTAATTACATCTTCATATGACATATGTGTGTACCTATTAATTAAGTAATTAAATTAGTTTACACTTAGGCTGTTTTATTTATCTATGCATTCGTTTTATATATCTAGTGTAAATATTTTTGTATATACCAAGTCTCACGCACATGTTATGCATGTATTTGTTTTGTTTGTGCTCGAGTCCGTGCTTCACTCATATCGGGCTTGCTGAAAACTAGCGCTGCAGGCTGAAATCTATCAGCCTGTAGCTAATAGCTGAGCAAATCCCGTTTTCGTGCGCCTCGACACGCATTTATTATTACATTTTTAATTTTTAATTTTTTTCATTTATTTTGTTTTAATCATTATAATTATGTTTTAACTTTTGTTGTAAGTACTATATATTAGTTTAAAGTTTATAATATTGCCTTTAACAGACAGTTAAAGGCAATTGCTTCTAAAAAAACATGACTGTGTTACAGTACAAAATTATTGTAATAACCACAAACAAATCGATGCACATTTTCTAGTACAGACGACGGCACATCAAGTTACACATTGACGCATTTTGTGCCGTTACACTGGAGTCAATATTCGAACCAAAGGGTACAGCTTGGTGTGCAGTTGACTGTACTGTGTCAAATAATAACAATAATGTGCTAAACAACCACATCGATTACCTGTTCTCAAACTAAAAAAATGCCCTGTACTTTGAGTGCCAGTATAATGGAATGCATTCTTGGGACTACCCAGAACACCTAGACCCAAACCAAAATCTCGTAGGTTTTCGATTGCTGCAGGTGTTTACAACTATTTTTCTGGATTTTCAGGCTATTTTTAAAATAGTAACAACCACTCGGGGCCATATCACTAACGTCATAAACAATAACATTTGTTCTATGAATTTTTACAAAACATAATAAACTTGTTGTACAACACTTTTTAGATCTGTTTTTGGCAGAATAATTACAAACGTGCAAGCGTCCTCCGCAACAACTCCCACGCCCGTGCTGTGCCTTTATTATATATATTATTACCATTTAGAGCTATCTATTTATATCTCTTTATTTTTATGTGAAAGTAAAATCTGGTGAATAATTAAAAGTCATGGAACAAAAGTTGCTGTTTGTGATGTTAGTAACATAGTCCTCAAACGCGATATTGTAGCGATGCAGTTGCTAATCGTCTACCGTACACACACGCGCGATTTCAAACAGCGATGTAAATGCGATGCTGTCGCGCGTTTGTATCATAACTACATAATATAACATAACTGGTTGATAACTAGAACATCTCAGTCAGCCGTGACTATCGGACCTGTAAGGATTGAAAAACATATACATGTTCATTTCCCAAATTGGTCCTACCATTCTCTTTATGATGGTTTCCTACGGCCCGTGATTTCAAACGCGTCGATTGAACGAGCGAGCTTGCGCCACGGTCGAGCTCGGGCGATTTCGGAAAAGGTCGCCACGAGCGAGCACGGGCGCGCCCTCTTCCCACGGCGCG
Organism: Hyposmocoma kahamanoa; assembly: GCF_003589595.1. Taxonomy (NCBI): domain Eukaryota; kingdom Metazoa; phylum Arthropoda; class Insecta; order Lepidoptera; family Cosmopterigidae; genus Hyposmocoma; species Hyposmocoma kahamanoa. The sequence continues at coordinate 9,133 of NW_020653476.1, forward strand.
TTGACGTGAGCTCGCGTGGCGTGTCCCGCGAAATAACGGACCGTGGGAAGCCGCCTTTATACTGCATCCGTTAGAAAACCGATGTCATCCATTTTCGTAACTAATAATCAAACTTATATAATACAAATGTTATATTTCTCATATTAACCACAGTTTGACTGATATATCACAATTTAAACAATGTCTCTGGTCATAGGATAATCTGGAAAAACTATTAAAGAAAAGTTATATATACTTTTATAGACGTTGACGACACAGCCATTTGTCATTGTCGTGAAAATTTTAAATATAAAAATTCACGTTCACATGCAATTCATTTTTATTTCGGAAACTGAGTACTCCATACACTCAAACTCACATGAGAAATAAATGCAGGCCATACAAATATTTATCTCGACCCGGGAATCGAACCTGGGACCTCTGCGTGGCAGATGGTATGGTAATCGTTCGGCCACGGAGGCAGGCCAATGATGAATGAATGAATGAACGCCACTGCTATATTATAGCCTGGTACCTTTTATACCTACCAGGAGCTGACTAGAGATGTCGCTTTAATAATTGTATTTTTTTTAAGTTTTTATTGAATGTCACGACGACGATTGACCACCATGATATTCAATTATTTTTGTATTCGGTATCCGACTGGATTCGAACCAACGTCTTCCAGCAATCCGTGCCAGTTTTGTAGTAGGTAAGTCCATTTCCCAAACATTTCTCATTCACTAACACATAATAATAATGATAACGCACACACTCATAGCCCCACACTAGGGAAACCCTGCATCGCGGGTGCCATGGACACACACATAGATAACCACAAGTAATACATCCAAACCCATGAAATAAATCAATCTACGCCATAAAAATATTTCTCCCGGGACGCGAATCGCATTAAAAAGCAAAAACAATCAAAGACAATATAAAATGCTCATAAAATTTACAACAAACTAAGTCAGTAACATCAAACTGTTAACGCTCTGCGTAAGCGCAACAATTTGTTCACGTAACTAACGATCGAAGCGTTGCTTTAAGTATTGTTATAGATGAAAAAGCTGTATGATATTGTAAAGGTTTCTGATAGGTTTTGATATTAAAATTGTTTCTATCATTTTGCTACTATCAATTTTTGAATGAGGCATTCCTTTGTGTAATTACTAAAGTATTAGTGAGCGAGGAAATAAAGGGCAAATTATGAATGGAATAATGACTAGTTGATTAACAATTGTTATTTACAGTATTAGTCAGACATATCAATAAGATTATGGATTTTATGCCGACTACAAAGAACACAAAGGAAAATCCCATGTCTTTACGATGTGAATAACGTAAAGAGAAAATAAATATCGCGGAACTAATGTCGAATTTACGTCATGGCTCACTTTTTTTTCTACATCAACTTTACTCTCGCTCATGACATCGCTTCATCTCGTGATTTCTTCGTGCAAGTTGATTAAGGTGATGTGAAAAAAGTTGGCAAACGTACGGATTCATGGAGTGTAACAATTGTGAAATAATAAAAACTTTTAGGGTGCGTACAGATCTGGCGAATGCGCTGCAAATGCGCCTATTTGCGAAAGGCTAGCGAGCTGCACACGTGCATTACATTGTACGATCGTGCCGTTCGCGGGCCGCTCGTGCTACCATATTAATATGTATTTAATTGCACGCGTGCAGCGCGCATATCGTACATTCAGCGCGTTGGCGGCGCTTTCGCCAGATTTGTACGCATCCTAATATTACTAGCTGAAGCCCGCAACTTTGTCTGCATATAGGCGTAGGCGTAGACGTAGGCGTTCACTATGAGGAAAAAGGAACCTAAGCACGTGCTCCGAGAGGTGAAAATAACGTTGCCAGCCGTGTGCAGTCGTACGGAGCCGAATGCTCATAAATGGAAGACTTGTACGAATGCTTGTGCCGACGTCGGTACAGTCAGCGACAGACACTTATCGCGTAACCTTGAGCGAGTGACGGAACCCTTCCCACGGCCTCTGCTTCAGAGGCAGTACGTCAAACCATTAGGCTACCACGGCTGATCGGACAAACATAAAGAAAAAGTTCTTTCAACCTAATGGGACTCGAACCATTGTCTGTTGCTTTACAGTGGCTACCGCTCTTACCAACTGAAAAACTGACCGAATCTGTAGATCTTACGAGTTTAGTAGCAGTAGTGCTTCTTGTGAAGAGTTCGTTCAGGGAATTACTGCCACCTTACCTATGTCTGCCGTTGAAAAAAAAAGAATAAATAGTTCGAGTAGCCTACTAATTGTCACAGTTTTATAAGCAAACTTTCATCTCCTATTTCACTCCTTTAAATTTATTTCTGTGACAAAAAGTACCCTATATCCTTCTCCTAGGTCCCATGTATCTCTATACCAAAACTCATTAA
>NW_020653477.1:0-3598 GCF_003589595.1 Hyposmocoma kahamanoa
GGTAAGAAACTTGTAATTATAGTACCGGTGGGCTATGATAGCCGCTTTGACATTCGTCCGCTCACCAAGTTTCGTATTAATTCCTATCTACGTTGAAGAAGGTAATTGCTGTCCACTGTTGTCAATAGTGACGTGCAGTAAAATTTTTGGAATGTATAATTTTACGACACAACTCAGCATTTGTTTTTCGAAATTTTTATGCTTACACTCATTCCCACCTAAGTTACGGAATTATCCTTTGGGGAAATAATGTGCACGCACGAGAAATATTTACAATCCAGAAAAGATGCATCCGTATTCTTGGCAATTTGAGTAGTACGGATAGCTGCAGACCGCACTTTAAACAATTTAAAATTTTGACTTTGTGTTCTATATATATTTTAGAAATTTGTAAATTTATTAAACAACACCCTGACTTTTACACTAACACTGACGACCTGCCTCAACGACACACTTTTAGACCACGCAATATGTAAATTGCTTCTGCCACGATCTCGGCTACACATACACAGCTCAAGTCCCCACTCGATGTCGGTGAGGATATTCAATGAGCTCCCGCCCATTATTAAAAGCGAGGAAAAATATTCACTGTCTCTAAATAAATTAAAATTACATCTTATTAATAAATGCTATTACAATTTAAATGAATACTTTGATGACAAATAAAAATAATAACATTATAATAAATTTGAATAATAAATAAATGTTATATTATAATTACATTCTAATTAAATTCAAACTTTCAAGTGACATAATTCTACTCATAATATGACGTATTTCTTTATTATTAATATGACTTTTTTTTTTAATATTATTATTTGATATTCGCAATATTCGCTTAAAATGTTCTCTAAACAGAAATTGAATTGCAATTCAGGCACGTACTTAAATACTTATTATACTTACTCTGTACAAAAAATTAGTTAATTCTTTTAAAATCCATCATGGCCGTATGCGTCTTTGCTTTATATAACATTTTAGTCCTAATTGAATTATATAAGGAAGAATAAGTAGCTGGCCATCTATTGATAAAACAAATTAAATACCTGCCATTGCAAAATCCATAATTTTTGTTTTGAACAAGTCGTAAGCCTGATGGTGAGCGACACGGCTGTCCATAATAGTTGCAGTGCCACTCAGAGCTATAAATCGCAAATATGTGCCTGTATAGCACCAGCACCCTTACCCTTCAAAACCGGAACACAGTAATGCTGACATTACTGCTTGACGGCAGAAATAGGTAAGTTGGTAGTAATATCCTGGACGTACTCTTTCAGAAGGACCTCTACTGCTACTAACTTGTATTGTGAACCATATGTTCATTACATACAAGAAATAAACATTGTATTTAGTTCCTTGCACAATGTGATGAAAAACATTGCATGTATCACGGATGGTAAAACAAACAAATCTCGAGTTATTGAAGTCCTCAGCCTTCGGCTTCGGGTTTCTAATAGATCCACGTTAGTAATTCCTTATTTATCGTTCTTAATACATGAATACAGGCCCTTTTGCTATTATTGTACCTGTTTTTATACTATTCTTTTTTGTTACGGCCTGTTCCATTCTTCTCTTTTCCCTTCACCTTTTCCCTACTATTGTACTGAATTTATTGTAGAAGGAATAAATAACACCTTCTACAATAAATTCATGTGGACTGAACGTTACTTTCATAGTTCATCATTATTAAGAGCCACATTTTACAACAAGATTCCGGGGAAGATTATTTTTAAGATTATCATTTCCTAAGTTTGAAACTTACGTTAAAAGTATTTTAATTGAAAAGTCATATTACAAAATTTAAGAGTATGTGTGGAAAGACAACTAGAGTCCAGATTCCACACAATTATGATTCAAAGTGTATTCCATAGTATTTAAGCTTATTTGAAAAGAGCAATCCCTAGAGTTTTTTGCTTGTTCTTCTCAGAGAGGTCAGCGAAGTGAATGATAAGTAGCTTTAAAAATTACGTTTTCAAGTGTAAAAATTTTACCTATGTAATAAATTATTATTTGACTTTGACCCACGTGATAGTGCTTAATTAATAAATACCGCTTTGTGACTAGTCTATCCTATCTGTCCGTTTGAGAGTTAAGTTGTCACAGACAGACATCAGACACTCAGATACAAAACAAGGGCTTATTGGCGACGATAAACTTAAATCTAAACTTCAAAGTTTAACCAGTGGCGTACCAGTGGTGCAGAGGGGGGCCATGGCCTCGGGCGGCATAGCAATTGGGGCGGCGGCGAGCTCGGCTGTTATTTTTTTACTTAAATGAGAAAATAAATTCCACTAATTGAGAGATATCCTGAACATCATAGGTGGCGACGGCAGGCGAACATAAGAACACAAACTTTTGTAATTATGAAAATAGAGGGAGCAGCAAATTTAAAGATGGCCCCTCCACGCAGTTAAACCCAACGGCGTACAGTAGGGCTAGCACAATAGGTCGCGACTTGCGCGAGAGCGACATAAAACGCGAGATTTCTATGCGAGAATAGCATCTCCAATAGTATCTCGCGCTTTATATAGCGTTAGTCGCGCCCTTTTGTGCTAGCCCTACAATGGTGCGTTGGCGGGAAAAAGTGTTTTTTATGAACATTAATTTAAATAAATTTTACATACATACTACACTATACACTCCATAGAATACAGAAACTATAAAAACCAAGTGCTCATAGCTGTACATTACGTAAAAATGCTGCCGTCCTTATTATAAACGTAATCCACATTTTTAGCGAAATTGAGTTATTAGCATATTTAGGATCAGCGAAACAATATCTACAACCCCTTATAAGCAGTTTTTTTAATATCTTATTTAGTTTCAGTTTTATTGCTAAGCCAAACGAGCGTAATTGACATTTTTCAATGAAAAAATAACTTTATCTCGAAAATTACTAAAATGCCAATGCGTTGTTTATGACAAGGAAAAAACGAGACTGGACATATCCGATGCAGACATAACCATTTTTGAGCAAAAACTTGTGTATTTTCAAGGTTAAGTTTAAATTGAATTGAGAAGAAATTTGAATTTTGTAAAAAACATACGTTTTTAATATTTTTCATTTAAGTTTTGTAGATGCTTAATTTAAGTTCAATATTTTATAAAATATATGAAGGTATATCGTTTTACCGCCGTCGACCGCTGTTTACTCATATCACTTAATCGATTTAGTCTGTCTTTATTAGATTTTATAAATTTTAACTGCCACCTTGGATGTGACAACTCGTTAACTAACTGCCCTCAAAACCAACGATATATGATATAATCTAATATTGAAATAAATATTTTAAACGAAATTTTGTCATTTGTAAAAATTATTAACACTGAAATTGTTAATTACTTATACACATATTTTATTATCACAAAAATATTTATTTCATCCTTAAATAGGCGCCTAAAAAAACCAATAGTCTTATTCTATTATGAGAACATAATATTTTCCGCGGTGCCATACATACAGGTGCCTGTCTGTTGGTTTCTACACAATATAATTTCGGTAAAAAAAAAGTGTGCCCGTGATTTCTGCCCGCTCACCCGCCCGCCCTCTTTTACCATTGAACATCCTGACATACGGCTGCGGCGAGACATCGTCTTT
>NW_020653477.1:3608-32347 GCF_003589595.1 Hyposmocoma kahamanoa
TTACCATTGAACATCCTGACATACGGCTGCGGCGAGACATCGTCTTTGCTTGGTCGATATTTCCTTTAGGCGTAATAAGCTGTCTTCGTCATCTTTTGTTCTTTTTTCCGTGCCTGCGGCTGTGTTCCCACATTCAACCCGAGTATCTTTAAATTGCGACTGAATAGGCATCTTCTTGGCGAGCTCGTTCAATCGTAGATCCCATGTCACTGATGTCAATGTCACTCGCAAGTATTACGAATACACTCGGAATAAGAGTTCCATTATAGTACCATTTGAGAAAAAGTACCTATTGTTTGTGTTAGGACGCCTGCAAATTACGGCTCGTTCCCATTAAGTCGTGACGATAGATAGTCGTGCAGCTTAAAGTGTCCCATGTGCCAGTAATTTCACCAGCACCCTTACGCTTTAAAACCGAAACACAGTAATGCTGATTCTCGTGGTATTTTTTTATCCTACAGGCAACATTTCTTTGGCTGTTGGTGATGATTCAAAAGAAACAAGTTCAGCTATTTATTGCGTAAACGGAAGCAACATTCAGTCGATAGAATATTTTATCGACTGCAATCACTAGCTGCTTGCAAGAGGGCAACACTTTTGCGTAATGAACTGCATTGAATGAATGTACGATCGAACGAATGAATGAACGAATGAAATATTCTTTATTGCACATTAAAAATTACAATGACAACACAAAACAGCAATGTACGTGTGAGTGCTCGTTCAGATTATGACGTGACGACACATCTGTCGTCTGACAGACAGATCGTGCAGTTTAAAGTGTCGTGTCTTGTATATTTAAATGTAGTTGTTCACACATAGAACAACACGATTATCTGTCGTTCACGAAATTTTGTAACGTTACGACGACGGACTGTCGTGACAATGGGGGAGCCAGAACGACAGTCGTCAGACGATAACTAAAACGTCACGATAAAAATGTGACGGCAGATAATCGCAGCTTCAAACGATTCTGCCGTGCAAACGACAAGGCGGCTGCCGCCAACCGATAAATTGTCGTCACGATCTAGTGGGAACAGCTAGACACGGCAGTCGTTCAATAAAATAAACGTCCACGACATAGTCACGACAGATTGTCGTGATATGGGAACTGGCTAGACGCGATAGTCGTCCAACGATAAATAAAGCGTTACGACATAATGGGTACTTTTTTTGTAATATCAAGTGACGGCACGAACAAGTCGTGCACCTGGGGTAAGCTATTAAATATGTAATTTTGCAATTTTCGTCCGTTAAAGCAAAGCTCAAGTTAAACTGGTCTATGTGAAGTGAAACAATTGACACCCATCAATTGTTTCGAATTCGGGCTGGCCAAGAGCGCAGCGCGGAGCGCAGATGTCACCGTAATGTTTTGGCAGAATAGTTTTCAAACAAATTAAATGACATTTCGTCTCTATTTCTAGTTATATACTCGATAGTTTTTTGAAACCTTTGCTTATCCGATTTCGCCGTGTTCGTGACCGCGGTCTCCTCGAGGATAACTGAAATGCATTTGTCAACCGATTTCGATGATTCTTTTTCTTGTCGTAAAGGGGGTACCTAAGTAGAAGCCCATTCAATTCCAATGGTGACAAAATGAGGGGATAAATCTGGTTTATCAGATTTCACCTACTTTCCGTTAACCGATTTCAATAAAACTTGGCAAGTATAGATGTAATTCCACAAACATTTGAGGTCGGTCCTTTTTTTTTAATATGTTGAACGAGATAAATATTTACATTATTTATTTTATATCTAGTGCATTGCATGCGTATGTGCCTTTTTAGTTGGAGGTGTATTATCTATGGAAGAATAGCTGGCAATCTGCGGGATTCGCTCTGGACCTTTTGGAGGGAAAAGTGTCGTTTTTATTTTGACTTTCAATTATTTTGTGAAATCTAGTTTAAAGTGGAATAGGATAGTGCTATTGTGCCTTAATCGAAGATTGAAACGCGAAATTATACGAATCTCGAACTAAAATACCCGTATCGGCCCGTTTTAAGGAATCCCGAGTCAATCCCAGCACGCCGCCTCAAATTGCCTATCCTCTTTGTGGCGGCCATATTTACAGAAACATAATTAAACGTCATGTTTAGGCTGATGGATTTTGGCAAATCCATCAGCCTTAATAAATTTAAAAAAAAAATGGCAATTTGCTTAAAAAAAAACCTGCCATTTGCAAAATCGGTAAATGTGTTGTGTAGCGTTATTTATTCAAACGAGAAATAAATTATCGTTGTATCTATTTCCTTGTATATGTGATGAAAAACATAAAATTCTCGTTAGTAATTTCTTATCTACACATGTGCTATTACTTAACTCTATTGCACCTGGGCAAAAACAAAACGCAATATTGATACGTTAACCAAAAACCACTGATATCGAAAACAAAAACTATTTAGAATTTACTTACTTAATATAAGCGAAATTCAGAGACTATGTTTCTTTTGCGCAGGGAATTGGTCATATACCCTCCTCTTTTGCTTGAAAAGATGTCTTATTTTTATAGATATATATCTGATGCCTCTCAATTTTATTTCTATAAGTATTCGGTGTGAGATCAGTCAATCCGTTTTGGAGCTAATCCGTTTTAAGTCGAGGGCTAAACAACAATTTGACGTAAATCACTTCTTATTCTTCTTTATAATTGCGGCTCTTCAAGGATAGCAAAACAGAAATTGTGGAAAGGTTTATGGGAAGAAATTATCATACGAAAAAATGCATGTTTTTGGAACAAAAAAGGGCAGCGACTTGAACGTTTCCGCCCTTACGATGTTTTATGATAAATAAAATGTTAAACAAAACAAACATAATTTATAAAAATTTACATGTAGGACAAGAGCTCATGTTGCATATAATCCTGGACTAGCTAAATGGAAGTTGACGACCCTTAATAACCAATACATAGTTTCATCCGCACTTCAAATTTGTCAAAAATCTTTTTTAATACAGTTGCTCAAAACGTGGTATTTTTCGCACTACAAATCGTGCGGAAAGTTGGATTTCTCGCACTAGTGCTTTTTACTTTTCCAGTTTATTTTTAATTTACTGTTGTTTCATATCTTAAGCACAGAACTAAAGAAGTTGTATATTTATGTGCTTTGTGACGTAAGTCATTCGTCATTAAAACTTATATTTATTTACAAATACTAATATATATTGAACGTATCGAGCGGAGGTCCACAGTCTCTGCCTACCCCTGAATGGGTGACAGGCGAGATTTTTATGTATATATTTGTTCTATGTATTACAGATAAATTGTACCTCACTACCGTGCACGGGTTTCTAAAGAAGTTTAAACAAAAGTACCAGGACTTCATAATAAGAAAAGTGGTTACAGACCGACATTACAGAAAATAAACAAAAACAGCACGTTAGAACTATATTTCCATAGACTTAAATAATGGTTGCAGTGGTTGTATTTCATTATTTTAATTTACTAGCAGAAAATGAGTTTTTTTTAAATTCTGTTTTATTTTACTTTCAATGTAGTTTTTTCGCAAATGTATTAAAAAACGTCGTTTGATACACGTGCGGATTTGTCATTTTCACTTGTCTCGAGTCTTGACCCTCGCCTCTGGCTCGGGCCAAGAAGCCTCGAGACTCGTGAATAATGACTAACTTTCCGCACTTGTATCAAAAATAACTATTAATTGTCTTTGTGGCGGAGAAAACATGATAAGTTTTTTTGTAATGTTATACCAAGCAACGGGACGAAGAAGTCGTGCGCCCGGTTAGAAGCGACCGTCGAGTATATAACCAGAAATATAGACGAAATAAGGCCCATCCATCCCTGGCAACACATCAGGCAAATGAGCTTTATATCACTTTTCAATATCAACTCTCGTTTGCACTGAAATCACAAATTAGAAAGCTGAAATAGTACAGCGCCAACAACTGACCTGTGTGTACGTCTCCATATATTCCAAAAATATTCTGTATTTATTGCAATAAAGATAATATCTCTAACAATTTGGGGAGGTGTTCCATTCGGTGGTGTGGGAAAAACAGCAAAATATATAATTACAAAACAAACGGAATCACATTTCACCGGTAATTAACTATTTAATATGTAATTTGCAATTTATGTCTATTATAGCAAAGCTCAAGTTAAACTGGTCGCGCAGTTGTCACCGTAATTCAAATTCAAATTTCAAATTCAAATATTTAGTTCAGATAAAATCCATATAGAGTTAGTAAACTAAACAACTTAAGAACTAGTGTTAGTATTCATATTATTATAATTTGATAGACTACTTATACATTTAAGATAGTGTGGAGCTCTATCCACCTACGCAGGAGTGGCGAGTCCCACCGATCTTTAAACACACACAGGATGCCGTTGGAGCTATCACGGAGGCGCCTTAGCGCAGATGCACACCTTTTCCTCATGATGGCCATGAAACCGTCCATCTGAGCCTCGGCAAACATCCCCGATGCACTACACCTCCACGGAAACCCCATCAGCACCCTGAATGCGTTATTATATTGAACACGCAAATCGCTGAATGTCCGCCCCGAATACGCGACCCACAGACTGCACGTGTACAGCACTTGACAGTAGGCATTAAATAATGTAATTTTTACTTGTTTAGTACTTCTTTAGACCACCCATTGATGGACTCAGCAGCACCATGTTGTCGGCATAACTTATATTATTGATGCAAACACCATCTATATATCTCTATATATGACAGCCCACCATTGTGCTTCTTAGCTCATCCATTAGGTGGTTCACATAAATATTAAAGAGGCGAGGCGAACTCAGACCACCTTGCCTCACTCCGCACTCTAATGTGTACACATCAGAGTAACAATCGTCCCATCTGACACTATTCTTCTGACTACTGTACCAATATTTAAATAATGAAACGACTTCAGGAGCAACGGTGGTTTCTTGCTGAAGCTTTTGCCACAGGATGTCATAACATATACGTACTAGATCGAATGCCTTTGACAGATCCAGAAAGCAGGCAAATATTGGTGTTTTTCTAGATGTATAGTACTGAACAGTCTGTTTGAGAGATAGAATTGCACTCTCAATGGAAAGTCCAGGTGTAAAACCAAACTGATTATCTGATATTGTAGAGTTTTTGGCAAGATGTTTGTCAAGCAGACTGTCCAGCACCCTGGCGATGATAGTGGCCAGTGAAATCGGCCTGTAATTGGACATGTCAGCAGCGTCGCCCGTTTTATTTTTAATTATAGGTACCACCACTGTTTGCATTAGTTCACTGGACAAGTAACTATGGCACAAACACAGATTAAAAAACAAGGAGAGCACCCGTGGAAGATGTACTCCAGCACGTTTCAAGTGCTCGACGCTAAGACCGTCGCGCCCAGGGGATTTACCCTTCGTCATTTTCTGGATCTTAGTGATCCAGAAAGAGGCCACCTCTTTAGCTGAAAATCTCAAGGAGAGGCCAATAGCATCTACGGCCTTCTCGTCAAAGACCCGCCCCGCACTTGTTAACGAAGGCTCAACCTTAAAATATTGCAGAAAAGCCTCAGCAATGTCCACCGGCTCGTGTAAGCCCGCAATACTAACAGGGCGACTAGGCTTTGGAATAAGATTATTTGAAGCTTTCCAAAATTTCTTAAAATCTTTTTTAGAGTGGTTTTGTGCTATTATATCCATTTTCATTTGCTGTTGGTTATCCTGACAAAATTTCAACTTAGATTTAAATAACTTTCTAGAATAACACATATCTCTATAAATAATACCACAATTAGGTTTACCAGACAATAACCACGTTTGATAACAGCGTCGACCCTCCATATGAGCCTCTCGTACATGTTTATTCCATCCAATAATATGTTTTCCTCTCCGGTACCTCTTAGCCCCATCTATATGAGTACGCTCAGCCCCCCAAGTAAGAATGTTCACTATATTACGATACATAGAATCTAATACGAGGCGGTGACCAATGTTAGAACACAAACCATCACTACAAAACTGAAAATCAGCAGGAAAGTCTATTAATCTTAACTTAGAATTACAGTAATTAAAGTACTCCTTAATTTGATTACAGTACCTTTCCCCCCAAATTATCCCATTCCGTGAGACAGATTGAGTACTGATTTTTGGTTGAATTAGGCTAATATTACACTCAATAAAAAGAGGCATGTGATCAGAGTTATAAACACCATAAAATACGGCTGCCTTGACTACTAAGTTGCGCACCGCATTAGTCACTACACAGTGATCCAACCAGCGAAGAGCACCATTTGCCGAACTCCTAAATGAGTGTGTGTCTGTTGGTAGCAAATCAATGTCCACGCAGGACCAAGATTGTTCCGAGCACACACTTAGAAGCTCTTTTGTAAAGCGTTCTCCAGGATGTGCATTAAAATCCCCCATTATAAAAACAGATTCCACCCCTACACTGTCAATTATAGCGATTAACTCACTTAAACAATTTGTAAACTCAATAAGATTGTCCGCAGAGTCAGTGGGCATATAGACTGAGAAAATCACAATAGCACGATCATCTAATAATAACTTAATACCGGTTAAGCGATCACTTTCACACGATATCACTGACACCGACGTAAACAAAGATTTTCTTCATAGCAAGGCGACTCCTCCAAACGGTCTTCCCTTTAAGATTCCTGCAGATGTGTCGACTGCCGACTTACCAGTATAAGCAAAATCGCTATCAATGCTTCCTAAGTACGATATACCATGCAGTAAGATCCAAGTCTCTTGAAGTGCAGTCTAATGATATGGCAGAATAGTTTTCAAATAAATTAAATTACATTCCGTATCTATTTCTGGTTATATACTTGATACAAGCGACACTCCTGTCCATAATTATTGCAGCGCCTGTAATTTCACCAGCACCCTTAACCCTTCAAAACCGAAACCCCACAATGCTCACAATACTGCTTGGCGGCAAAAATTGATACAGTAGCAGCATCTCCCTGGACGAACACTTTCAGAAGGAATTCATTAGATAATTACCAATACGTATAAAACAGAGAAATCAATTTGAATAATCTTCGTAATATGTAATCTGTCGGCTCGATAAATATCGAAGCTAAAGAAGTACGTTGCTTTACTATAGTAAAGAAAAAAACGGGGCCCATGAAGTATTACACTTTTTTTATCACTGGTGTCTGTCAATAATAAAAAAATTTCATAGGCATATGTAAATATTGTAAAATAAAAGAAAAATAAATGGTTGAACAAAGTATAACCTTTGGTATAGCTGGAATGTCTTGAAGTCGCATAATCACAAATACTACAAAAAGAACACTTGACACAGTGACAGCACTTTGATAAAGAACAGTCAAAGTAATAAATAAATAAATAAAATCTTTGTATCTTAAAAACATGGTTTCTTAAACAATAGTGGCTGGAGCCTCCTATTAAGCATAGCCTGTGTCAGGAGGCATCGCTCTTCATTCGCTACACATATCAAATACATAAACCAACTAATGATTCAAAACACATTTCTCATTACATCGTTCAAGATTACAAAAATATGTTCAAAATTATTGTGTGTGCGTGCGTGCCTGTGTGTATGTGTATGTGTACGGGCATTTAAGGGTCGTATTCTAGAACTCTACTTAATGCTCAAGTCAGGATTGCACTGGAAACACAAGCACTGGAAATACGACCCTAATGGCAGGGACTTGTAAACCATACTCAAATCCTCCAACTCTAACCACTCTTAGGGTGGTATTCTAGAACTCTACTCAATGCTCAAGTCAGGATTTGAGTATGGTTTAAAGCACTCGAAATCATACTCAAGTCCCTGCCATTAGGGTCGTATTTCCAGTGCTTGTGTTTCAATTGCAATCCTGACTTGAGCATTGAGTAGAGTTCTAGAATACGACCCTTAGAGTGGTTATTAAGCAGAGCCTCAAGTTCTTCATATATTTTCATCGCAATCCATTTCGTTATAAGCTTTTTATATTCGTAGTACAATTTGCTGTTGATTTTTATTTCCTTATTCAAAGTGTTGTATATGTTGGCCGCTCGTTTGTCGAATTGCCTATCTGCAAATACAGTGTTGGTACTCGGAATTGGTATTACAAGGTCTTGCCTTCTTTTCTGTCTGATACTATGATCATATGCTAAAGTTTTATGTTTTTTAATACTATGCTGGTAATATACAATTTTCTCACCGAGTTCACACAAGTTGTACAATTGTTCAGTACAAAACCTCATCTTCTTAAAATACATGACGTTAATCAAACTGCGTTGACCTCGTTCTACATCAAGAAACCAAAGTGCCTTTATGTCTCTAAAATCATGTGACAAAAATCACTATGTTAAACATCAAATATTCGTAAATATTATATGAAGTAATGTAAAGGTCTATACATATATTAGCGAGTATTCGCTACCGCTGTGGGCCGATTGGGAAAGCGGTATTCCTACTGCACAAATGGATATCGCTACCGTTATGGTTAGCAATATCCATTTGATATTCAATTATTTTTTGTGATTTTTTTCTGAGTGTTCGATCTTTGTATTACTAATTATAAGAAACTAGTGGAGTAATTTCACAAAAATAATTGAATATCAATTCAATAAAAATTTAAAATACAGCGAATAGCGACATCTCTCGCCAGTTCTGGTAGCTGTAAAGGTACTAACTGGGTGATAAATCTTTTATAGATTTCTCATAGACGGCGCTACGATTAAAAAGTCCTTGAGCCACCAAATACACGACGCAAGTACATAGAAAAAGTCATGAGGTCCGCTGGTGCGTTCCGTGGCGTAGTGGGTATAGCGTCTGGCACGGTAAGCTAGAAGACGTCGGTTCGAATCCGGCCGGATCGAAGGAATTTTTTCTGAGTGTTCGATCTTTGTATTAATAGTTTTATCAAACTAGTGGAGTAATTTCACAAAAAATAATTGAATATCAATTCAATAAAAATTTAATCTACAATTATTTTCATCTCATAGGTACCTAAGCAAATTATACCGAAATCATCAAATTGGTAAAACATTACTACCATAGTTTTTCAAACAACACTTTACGCAACGAATGTATAGTTGAACAACTATTATTTGCACCGATGAATGTTATCGCTTGGAACCGCTTATCTTTTCTATTACAATAGGGTAATAAAACCATTAACACCTCTTTTTCTTAAAGCGCACATGAACTTCATGATCTTGACGTGCGGGTAACAAGTGCGCGTGCGCAAAACGCTCTTTACGAATTCTAGTTCAACTATTTATTTAGGACGTCTTTTTAAATAGAATTTTGTAGGTGTTTCGTAAATTACTATCACTTTTCTTACTAACTCAGTAAAGTTAATTCCATATAAAGATTATCAAGAGTGCCTGTGCGTAAAAATGTTTCGACCATGGGAAGGCGTTGAGCAAAGAGAAGACGTTACAGGTCAAAGAGAAGACGCTCCAGTTCGCAAGGAAGATGCTCAAGTTGATAGAAAAGTAAACACGCTTTGTTATAAGCATTACAATACACAAGCGCAACAAATTGTTCTAAACGTGTATAGTGCTATTAGGAGTGAAATTGGACTATATGGAGCAATGAAGCGAACTTCAGAGTTAACAAAAGTTTCTATTGACACAGTTAAAAGAATTGTACGTAGAGGAACGGTTAAAGCTGAAAAGAGGACCAAAGAGAGATTTAGAAAAGTCGATAATTTCACTGCAGATGTAATGGTGCGCAAAATACACGACTTTTATGAAAATAATGTTGTACCGACAGCCGATATGCTCTTCAAGGAAATAAACAAAGACGAACCAATGTTTCCGTACAGTTCCAGACATTTATTAAACTATTTGCGTTCCATTGGCTTCAAATATGGTACACTGGATAAGCGGAGAGTGATAATGGCATCATCTAGACTAATACAACTTCGAGATGAGTATTTAGCGAGAATGCGCGAGTATAGAAGACAAAGTAAATCTATTGTATATCTCGATGAAACGTGGTACGACACACATGATGTTGTGAAAAGGGGTTTTTATGATTGCCCATCAAATTGTTCCTTAGACACACCTGTCTCTAGTAATAATCGAATAATAATTCTCCATGCTGGTACTGAAAGTGGATGGATAGAAAATGCACTTCTATTATCTGCCAGGAACATTAAAAACTGTAGTGCAGATTATCACCAGGATATGGATGCCAAATTATTTGAAACTTGGTTTGAATATCAACTTATCCCAAATATTCCGCCAAATAGTGTGATCGTTTTAGATAATGCTACATACCATAGGAGGCAGATTGAAAAAATTCCAAATACAGGTACGAGAAAAGACAAAATCGTACGTTTTTTACGTGACCACTACATAGATGTACCATCTCGTAGCACAAAAAAAATATTATTAGATCTTATGAAAGAGAATAATTTTGAAAAACGTTTCTTTATTGACGAATTGGCAACTTCTAAGGGCCATCAAATTCTACGACTACCGCCATATTATTGCATATTTAATCCCTGTGAATTATTATGGGGTTTGTTAAAAGAATATGTACGGAATAATCAGCCAAATTTTTCGGATAACGTAACACAAATTTTGAAAAATGGTATAACAGCTACAAACCATCACTGGAGAACAAGTTGTGAACACGTGCGCAGCTTAGAAAACAAGTATTCCAGATTACGGACTCATTCACCTTTAATAATAAATTTGGGCTCTGACAATTCTTCAGCAAATAGTAGCAGTGATTCAGAATAAACAACTTTATTTGTTATATTTCATTGATAAAAGATCGAACAAACAATAAGAAAAATTCCTTCGATCCAACTGGGCAGACAAATGCGAAAAAACTGCAGGTTCGATCGCGGTTGGCAGAGCGGTAGACACGTTGAGGCGACAGACGCTGGTCCGACTTGACACAAAGTAGGATCGAAGGGATTTCTCTTTATATTTCTTCATCTTTGTATCCGTAATAATAAAGTAGTGTAATAGGTGGGCGAAGCGAGGAGGAGGAAGACGCTTGAATCTCCAGATGACGGCAACGGCTTTTACCGACGTAGTTGTATGATCGACGTAGGAGATCTCCGTCCCACAGCCGCCGATCAAGAACGACAATTCTATGAGTTTTCATCCAAGTATTCCACCCGGTGGAAGTACTGGAATGCCACTTAAGGCCCTATGTTTCGATACAAAGCATTTTTTTTAAGGACACTTTGCAGTTGGCCGCTGATGGCCTTGACTGCACCACCGGAAGAAAAGGGCGAGCTGGTGGCGTCGATACAAAGCAATTTTCTTTAACAGCGTATGTGGTAATTTATTGAACAGTTCGATAGCGTTCTATTTTGATACCAACGCCATCTAGCGGCAAGGTGAAGTTACTAATATTTCTTGTACGTGGTGTTACAGTAGAATATTTTCACAAATAATTATAACTTTTTTATAAAAAACCGACATCAAAAGGTCTTGGAGTTAATTTATTTGCCAAGTTTTATTGAAATCAGTTACTGGAAAGTGCGCGAAATTTCATCCCTTATTTTGCCACCCTCACAGATGGAATATTTAGGGGGGGGGGGCAATACTCGGTACTCCAACAAAAAAGCATCATTAAAATCGATTCACAAATGCCTCCAAAAATGCCAAAAATGAACCTCCCCTTTTTGCGAAGTTGGTTAAAATAGATGATATATTCAATAAAAATAAAATATTTGCAAGTTTAATGATGTTATTTGCAAGGACTTTCGTAGTACTTCAATTTTCATCTTGGTATTTTTAAGTGTAATTTATTTTTATCCAAGTTATGTGGTATATAAAGTAGCAAAACTTTATAGTTGTTTGCAATACATACTTGAATGAATGAATGAATGATAATGAATGAATGATAATTTATTACTCTCACAAGGCTTACTTAAGACTAACAGAGTTTTGTACTGTTAAGGACATTGTGAGAGTCTGGTGTCAGTACTAGGGTTATATCCCTGTATGACTAATCACCAGGCTAACTTGCCACGCGCGTTACACAGACGGCTCACTCTTTTGTCCTATTGTACTCGTGTTAATTAGCATATGACGAATCAGTGCAAATAATATTTCATTGCATATAACACAGCGCAGAGTAATGGCGGGGTACTCGCGGGGAAGCGGGCGCCAAGGCCGGAGGTCAAGCGCTATGAATAAACGTGGTGCGTGATTTTAATAGTAGCAGTAGAGCTCCTGGTGAAAGAGTTCGTCCAGGGAAGTACTTAAGTAAGAAGGGACCAGACTCGACTTCGAAATGTTCGTTTCCTAAATTGGCTCAAATCGGGAGTCGAACCCGGAACCTTCTCACCAAGCGCCCATAGCACTAACCGCTGTGCCACCGAAGAGCGTAAGCACACTTTGTAATCTAAGACCAACCACGCGCTGCAGGCCAAGCCCGGGTACAGGGCTCGTATTATATAAGGCTAACTAGATTTAAGTATATTTTGTTGTGCCCATTCAGGGTCCACGTGATTCTAAAATTTCATGTAACAACTATTTTGTACCATGGTTGCAAAAAACGTCATTCCATTTCAAGAGTTCGTCCAGGGAAGTACTGCCACCTTATCTATTTCTGCCGCCAAGCAGTAATGTCAGCATTACAGTGTTCCGGTTCTGCTGGTGAAATTACAGGCACGTGAGACTTGTCAACTTATGTCTCAGGGTAACTGGTGCAGTGGCAGTGCCCCTCAGATCTTTGCGATTTAAAGCTCTGAATGGTACTGCAGCTGTTACGGACAAACGTATAGCTGACCATGATGCAAGACTTGTTCGTCCCGTAATGTTATAAAAAAAAATCGTTCCGCCTATCTATGATATAATGATGTTCCGTGCACGAATGTAATTCAAATCAATAATTGCAAATCGTGACCTGTAAGATAATGATATGATCCAAACGCTGAACAATTCTGAATTTGAGGCACTCCTGTTGAAACACCCACAAACACAACAATCAGCACGTCTGCTATTTATTATGCAGTACATTATATTTACAAGGACGACAACACACCGAGCGCGGTGTTATCTATGAAATCTTTATTTCATAGATAAGCAAATTAAACTTGGGATCGTGACAATGATTAAACTGTACTATTCATTCATAAGGCAGATACCATTGAGAAGAATTACTAAGAAATTCTAAGTCTGCTCTATGTAAATAAACATTTGTATACGTTTATCGTTTACAACATTTATTTTAAATAATATGATAGATCAAGATTAATTTCTATAAACTTGTTCTTGAAGAATGTCAAGGGCCCTGTTTTTGAATTGTCAAAAGCAAGTTTTTGCAGGGCAAAGCAAAATACAGTGTCACAGAAACTGTCAAAGTAGTTAAAAGATATGTTAGAACTTTGTACCCACGCATGTTCAACATTTCGCCTTTAACTGAGTAACTGCGAAGCAAAAAGAAAATAAAATTTTATTCCAATAGCTCCTGACATTGAAGAGTGTACCTACTCCAAAAGGTCAAGACCAATTTACATAGGCTAAATATGATAAGTCTACTGTGAATAGTTGATGAATTGGTTAGTCAACAGGGTGCAGCATCAGATCAAAGTTTCCATACTTGGTAACGCCAGGTATAGTTTGTCTGAGCTCGCACCTCCTTACCTTTCCCGTCCTAATCCGTGCTACGCCAAGCCACATAAATCGCCAGTAAAAATTAAAAATAAGTGTGACGTTACATTCGAACTGAAAAATCCGCATCCGCATCGCAAATATTTTATTAATTTAAATATCCCGCTTCTCCGCCCGGCATTGAGCCGCGTACGCAATAATTTACATGGTGGCGCTATTGGTGAATGGCCGCAAGTGAAGTGTGGGAAAGAAGACGAAGTTTACGTTTCGGACTTATGTCCTTTTGTTTCTTTTAGGTTGGTGGTAGCACGGCTTCCCTTTCCTTTTACTTGCGAGCTCATCTATCCCGCAGCTCCCCACGAGCTATCGAAGGTTTCTTTAAATTTTTTTATTATAGCGTCGCCATATTATTTATTATTTAGTATTGTAAGAGCCTTGAACACCGTTGCGAGGTTGCCAGTATATCGGTATTCTACAGGAGATATACATATCACGGAGAGTGTGCGATGGAATTGAATGATTTAATTCCGCCTTCCGCATTCCATCATCGTGGGACTAGACGTAAGCTGTGGATATTCCAAAGATTTATACGGCGAACGGCAAAGAAGTGGAATTCCCTGCCTGCAGACTTGTTCCCCGAACGCCATGACTTGGGCCTTTTCAAGGTGAGAGTGAATAGGCTTTATACAAGTGTACATGTTACATCGTCGACGTCGCTTCCTATGTAGTGAGATTGATGTCAAATGCGCACTTATTTATATATAAAAAATTAAAAACAAATTTCAACAAACAACTTCAAGGCAATCAGTCAAAATATCTTTACTGTTAGTGACACGAGTTAAAGTTAAATTGTCAAGTCAAAGTCAAAGAAGCATGTATTCCATAAGTAATATCACGGTAAAATAAATTTACACTTGAAAACGTCACATTTAAGCTACTGCCCTGAGAAGAACGAGCAAGAAACTCTACAGATTTCTCTTTTCAAATAAACTTAAATGCTATGGTATAACACTTTGAATCAAATTTGTGTGGATTCTGGAGCCATGTCGTCTTTCCATACAGCTTTATCTAGCACGGAGTCTTCAATTTTGTGATATGACTTTTCAATCAAAATATTTTTAATGTAGTTTTTAAACTTAGGAAATGATAATCTTAATATATGCTCCGGAATCTTATTGTAAAAACGTATACAGTTCCCCATAAAAGAGTCGTTTATCTTGGTTAAACGAAATCGTGGTACCATGAGTTTGGATATAGCTCTAAGGTTAATATTATGGATATCTCAATACTCAATATATTTATTGCATTCATATGGTAAACATGTCTTAAATTTAAAATAATGCTACACATATGAGCCCTTTATTAGGGATAACAATAACAGCAGAGGTAGGCTGATGTTTCAATTATTAATTAAAATTGTTATTTATCAAATAATAAAATAAAAAAATAAATGTCATATAATAATAAATAAATACGTTATTATGAGTAGAATTATGTCACTTGAAAGTTTGAATTTAATTAGATTATAATTATAGATATACATATAATTATATGATTATATACTATAAAGTCATGCCACTGTAATGCTACTACAGTAGCATAACCCTATAGTATATAATTAACATTTATTTATTATTCAAATTTATTATAATGTTATTATTTTTATTTGTCATCAAAGTATTCATTTAAATTGTAATAGCATTTATTAATAAGATGTAATTTTAATTTATTTAGAAACAGTGAATATTTTTCCTCGCTTTTAATAATGGGCGGGAGCTCTTCTTTCTTAGAGTATCTTCTTTCTTATTGAAATGAAGAGGTAAATTTAGTAAGCATTTATCAAAACAAATCCTTTAGTATATTTATAATTTGTATAAGGCTCAATTTACATTACGGCTGAACGAAATAGAACGGAAGCGTCAATTTCGCCTCGGTGCACGACCATAGAATGCTCGACCATTCGCGAGCTTTCTCGCGACTGCGCTTTGAGGCTGTAGTATTTCGTCGACGTTTGACGTCACACTACGCCTGCCTTCGCGCCACTTCCCGCGGATCGGCCAGGCGTCGCCGACGGCAGCTGCGGAATTCTCGTGAATATGCGCGAGTGTTCTCGAGCATGTGCGAGAATTCCGTGGAAGACGCGCGACGAGTTTTTTGGCTCACATCTAGTATTTACGTTACACAATTGATCATAAAGTTCATTATGCTATGTACAATATCGTTACAAACATTCACTTCCATTCCGTTCCACCGCAATATAAATTGAGCCTTATATAAATAAACGAAAGATGCTTCCAAAAAAGCCTGCAGGATGTCCGTAATGGCCTCATCAATCATGTGATCAACACACATGAAAGAATCTCTCACGTTGGTTCCAAAATATAGGCTTTTCATTACACTACACTAACAGATAAATTATTACTATATTATTGTTACGATTAGACTTTTAAATAGCTGAATAAATGTTCATCAAATACAGCCGAGAACCATTACGATTAAGGCGAGGCATTCCAACGTGAGTCTGGATTTTAGGAGGAGAGGTGTGGGGGTCACATCTCGCGTCCCGCAATCCGCGGGCTCTAAATTTAATATGAATAAAATAAGAACAGCGGAGAAAATTTGACGCAGATCCAACGTCGTTGGCGGGCTAAGCGACGTGTCGTTAAACCGCTGGGCAATTTGTAAATTTTGAGATCTGCAGTTGTAGTTTCAGCAGAAAACCAAAATTTAGCAGGTTCTCTGTAATACTTAAAGACATATCTCCATATAAAAATTATATACGAAGAAACTTATTCTAGCCTATCGAGTTCTTAGGTTTTCGCAAGTGTTAGGTACACGTAGGAAACAAAACTATTATTCCGTATTTAATTCCGCGTATATTTGTTTTTTCAAACAAACCGACGTTTCGGGCGCTTTACATGGGACCTGTAAAGTGCCAAATAGTTCAAAATTAAACTTTTAGGCCTTGGGAGAGGCGAGAGTCTAAAATAGATATAATAATAATAATATTTTTTCTTTTTGGAACAATTTAATCTTTTGAACAAATGCCAGTTCGGATTCCGGAGACATCGATCGACAATTTTGACGCTATTTATAAATATATGCAGGAAGCAATATTGTATATTAATGATATATATTATGCTGTCAGAATTTTACTAGATATGACTAAGGCATACGATAAAGTCCTCCATAACATATTGCTTTCGAAACTATATGGAATCGGAATCCGGGGGAACCCCACCGACGGTTTCAGTCGTATTTGGCGAATAGGAAACAATATGTCGAACTTAATTCTCGAATAGATTCAAATGGGGAGATCGGACATAAACTGCTCAGTTCCACAGGGTAGCGTATTGGGATGCATATTATTTCTAATATACATTAATGATTTACCGGATACATTGAGATCGCTGTGTGTTATGTTTGCCGATGATATATCATTACTTTTTCAATGTAAAAATGACAACCAATGTTGGAGAGACATTATAGATAGCTGCAAGTCGGTGAAAAACTGGTTGACTGACCCATAATCTTGAAGTAAATCTAAAAAAGACTAGAATTATTAAATTTCGACCATACCAAAAGGAAAAATTTGACCTACAACTAGTTACAACGCGTGTAAATGGAGAAGAGGTAAATAATTTAACTTTAGGACTAACCATAGACTCATACTTTAACCGGAAGAATTATATCGGAAAAATTAAATCACAATTTACCTACGCACTGGCTGTTCTAAAATGTAACTCCGACTCTAAAGCAGCACTGACGGCTTACTATGCATACGCGCACTCATGGTTACGATACGGCATCATGCTGTGGGAACACAGCACGGACGCGAATAATGCATTCATCTTGCAACAGAAACGCCTACGTATTTTCATTAACATAGGTTCTCAAATCAGATGCAAGCCATTTTTTAAAAAACATAAAATGTTATAAAATATTATGTGTTTTTAAAAAAAACATATACGAAGTTGCGAAGTTTGTAAGGAATAAAATCACCAACTTTGAATTTACACGTAGCTCACGCCGCAACAAACAACTAGTGCTTCCTAAGGCAAGGTTAGAATTATTCAGAAATAGTCCTTATTATAGAGCCTTTAAAACATATAAAAAGATTCCTTCAAATATTAAAAATCACCAAACTTATAAATCCTTCATAGTTAAATTAAAATATTTTCTAACTGAAAATCTTTATTATTCTATAAGTGAGTTTCTTGACGACAAACATATAAATTGACATTACCAATACCATTCAGCTATTTTTTAAACCATATATGTATAACGTAATGTACTTCGTTTGTTTTGTTATATTGTAAAAAAATATTTGCATTCAACCTCTCTTAATTGAACTAAATTAAATATAATATATGTATGCCCAATGCCCTAAGAGGGTTCATGTATCTACAGTCACAGTGATATTTTTGACAATCAATTTACAACAATTGTACATGTATAGCAATAAATAAATAAATGAAATAAATTAAATTTTATTGAATTGATATTCAATTATGTTTTGTGAAATTACTCCACTAGTTTGTTATAATTATTAATACAAAGATCGAACACTCAGAAAAAACACTCAGAAAAAATTCCTTCGATCCGGTCGGACTGGTAGCTGTAAAGGTACTAACTGGGTGATAAATCTGTAATAGATTTCTCATAGATGGCGCTACGACGAAAAAGTCGTTGAAAGACCAAGTACAAAGACACGACTCAAGCACATAGAAAAATTCGTGAGGTCCGTTGGTTCGTTCCGTGGCTTAGTTGGTATAGCGTCTGGCACGGTATGCAAGAAGACGTCGGTTCGAATCCGACCGGATCGAAGGAATTTTTTCTGAGTGTTCGATCTTTGTATTAATAATTATAACAAACAAATAAAATAAAAATAATAATAACGCACACACTCAAGATAGCCCCGCACTAGAGAAACCCTGGGTCGCGGGTTCCATGGACACACACATAGACAACGACAAATGACATCACAATAAAAATAAATGTAGGTTATACAAATATTTCTCCCGGTCCGGGAATCGAACCTGGGACCTCTGTGATAACGAAATCTGTGATGCACACGACATGTTTAATTTAATTGTATTTTGTGTGGCAAAATTACTTTAGCCACACGTAATAAGAAGTAGAACTACTAATCCACATTAATTGTTTTGTTTTTTAAATATAGTTCAATTTGTCTCTAATGTTAAATCCCATTTAGACATAATTTAATATTCTGTGTTTTTTCTTGCATTTTTTATATACATTTCTTTTTATGGAATGCTGTACATAGTTGTAATTGATTATCAGTTTTGTAGTGCCATTTAAGAATGTTTTTAGACATTTTAGTATTATATCTGATGTTTGTAACAGTACCAATAAAACAAAAATAAAATAAAATATTTACACGTTCTTATGGAACAAGAGTTATTGTTCATGATGTTGTATTTTACAAATTCAAAGTCAAAGTCAAATAATCATTTATTCCACGCATTGAGTTACAAATAAATGGACGACGGGTCTAATACAAAAACCACGAAAAAAATGTCCCAAGTCAACCTATTTAAACGTAGTGACATGTAAAGGAATATGAAAAAGCTAGAACGTTGAATTTAAATTATAATGTCATCGCAGTACTGTCTAATTTTGCTTGCTTCGCTGTCAGTCGAACAAACGAAGACTAAAGCGTGAATGACGCTCTGTATACGATTAATTAACGCCCTATAAGTTCGGACACTTTTTAGCGCGGACCCGACGTCCATATAATTGTAAGTCAATGATTCCACGAGTAAAATTTTTACACTTATAAACGTAATTTTTTAAGCTACTGCTGCAAATAACTGTACATATGTCATGTAAATACAAGGTATAAAATTATAAATGTTTAAATATCATATTGCGTAGGTATATGTTGTCTTTAACCTATTTTAATATACACGACTAGCTCGACATAAAAATGGAGTTTGGAGAAACTGGGTTATACATAAATTGTTTGAATCGGGGATATAAATGCTGAGTACCTCCATATGAAAACCTTTAAATAGCAAGGGGAACGAGAATTGTGATTCTGGGCACGCTCTTGGAAACGAACAAACGAAATAAATACCTTCAAGTGACGCTATTTGTCGAAAATAAGTCTTTTTCACAAAAATTGTTACTCATCTCGTCTTTATTTTCATATTTTTTCATTGACTGTATATACTAAAAAGCAAATTAAGGACGAAACGATATCTCACATTCGATCAATACAAAACCGGGTTGTGTACACAAAACAATACAGTACATATAAAATAAACAGGTTCCTTGAAATCGTATGCCGTTTGATCAAATATTAATTGCTCGTAAACGTTTTACTTGATTTGCTATTCGTCCTATAAAAAATACTGTGCTCTAAGGTTTGTCACGTCGATCAAATCATCACGTAAACTCCCTAAAGATCATGTGCTCTAAAGATCAACAGCCAAAAAGCTTATTTCTCCAAAGATCTTTGGAGTTAATTTAGTTAAAATCGATTTTGGTGAAGTACCTAGGTATGCACAGTAACATTTGTTTATGTAGATGAATGCATACAATCAATTTTAACATTATGTTTTGCGTTTGGGAAAACAGTTTGGCGGTAGTAAAAATTATGCTATCATTTAATTAGTGTTATTTATAAGGTAATTTTGCGGTTATTCTTGAACCAAATGTTTTAATTTTCGATTTAGTCAATAAAATCCCTAGTTATGGACATGGTTTGTCACACAAATGTAATAAAGGCTCTTTTCCACCGGCAAGGCGAGACGAGGACTGAAATTTGTATGGCAAAATTTCAAGGTGGAAACGAGAATTGAAATATTTGTTGATTGAACCGTATTGCTGCCCACGTAGAGTGTTCTGCACGCGAGCTCACGATACCTATATATAATCGCGAAATTGTGCGATACGTACGATTAGAAGTTTAAAAAAAGATGGCTGGATGATTCTTCTTCCGTTAACATTTTTAATAATAATAATTTACTTGACCTGTTACTTCAGTCGCGTGTTTAACGCTAGACGTACTGAACAGCACTGAATCTTCACTATCCACACCTCGCGACAGCTAATTGGCAAATTTTGATGGAAATAGGCCGGCAAAATTTCAATTCTCGTCTCTCTGGAAAAGTACCTTAACACTTGAGTAATAAAA
Organism: Hyposmocoma kahamanoa; assembly: GCF_003589595.1. NCBI lineage: Eukaryota > Metazoa > Arthropoda > Insecta > Lepidoptera > Cosmopterigidae > Hyposmocoma > Hyposmocoma kahamanoa. Next base: position 24,278 of record NW_020653477.1, read on the forward strand.
TTCCCGGAGAACTTACCTTCGAAGGAGTCACGAGCGGCGTCTCCATGTTGTTGTTCTTGTGTTTTAGTGAGCTCGAAGAGTTGCCTGAAAATGAAAATCGTTAATTACGTGGTGCAAACACACAATTAAATTCAAATAGAAAATTGACAGGTTTCTATCAATTTAACCAGCAAATTAATAAGGAGACGACCTGCGGCTGAAAAAACCAAAACGGTTTTATAAGAATTATTGTAACTTTTTTATTAAATAAAAACCAATTATAATTTTATAACTTATTTATGATTAACGGAAAGCGAGTGAAATTTAAGAAACCGGATTCGTATTCGTACTATAGAAATCAGGAAAAGTCGGACCCGCTTCGGATGCCGCACTAAGTCCGATTCAAATCCGAGAAAATACCAATATCGCTTGTACACCTAGAGATATAATGATCCCTGTTACATTTTGGACCGTCATTTCTCGGATTCGGAAGTGATACGAATCGCGGGATAGCCTTCACGCGCAATCGAGCTCGATTATCTGTTTGAATTTTTTTAAGCTGTCACGATGTGAGCTCCTTACATCGCTATCCCACCTTTTTATCGCCTTTTCTCCGGTTCCTGGCCACTTCTTTTTAAATTTTGAATCGTTCTTTAATTCCAGTTGTAATACCAATCTGTAATAACTACTACTAATCATGTGCCAATTTCAATACCAATCTGTGATACTGTATAACTCGGCCCTTTCAGGTTAGTCTGTCTCACGTTTAGTATCTAAGTATGGAGTGTTTTGTAGCGTTGTACCTGTTTTTTTACATATACCTTTTTTTGTTACAGCCTCTTTTTTCCGCTTTCGTTTTTAACTACGAATAAATTCTTTACAGACCGAAGTATCCTATTTTTATTGCCGTCAACCTGGTCACGGCTCATTAGGGTTTGCAACCTTTTCAAAGCTAACGTTCTTTCGCGCGTGGTTGCTCGTGTTCGTTTTTCTTACAACAGAAAGAGCGTCCGTGTAAAGGCTAATAACGGAGGATAGACTGCGTTGAACTGGTGCGTGTTGGAGTGCGCAATTTCGTGCACGACTGATAAGCGCAATCACTCGGTCTTTCCCTTCTCCTTCCAACACGCGCGCTCAATCGCGCACGATTGAGTGCCTGTTTGAAGCCCGCTATTATTAAAGGAGGCAAAATAGAATAAATAACCACGAGGACACTATTTCTTGAATTAAACAAAATGATGATGTTTATTCAAGAAGCGAAACAAAGGAAAATACACGTTAACGTCTACAAATACGAAGCGAATTTATATAGAACAATGAAATTGTATTATGTAAACTCATTAATCTGTCTTTATTAAAGACAGAGTAAAATGGAATTAAGAAGAAGGAAGAAATTGCTAGTTAGCAACACGGCCACCTAAAAAATAAAAGCAATTTCAATTTTATTGCACGAGCAATACAAAGAAGTGTTGCTCGAAGATGATCAACATATTTTTAAAACCAATACTATATTTCGTCATTTAACATCCAAGTAAATTGGGCAAGCGGCTTTTGGTATGGACTGCCAATTACAATACCCGTGGTTCGATTCCACAAGCACTATTTTGTTTTAACGTTATATTTTTAACAGCATTGTTTCACTTTTTAATATTAACGTTAACAAATCACAATACTTGCTCACTAGAATGGGTGGGTAGACATTATTAATGAAGCGTAGGGTGAGTTTGGATAGTGTAACAAATCACGAAATCGCTCTGCAGTTTACACACGATCGTGTGTTCAGTGATTGCGCATTATTCCATGTTTCATTCCCATTTAACTATCTATTCAGATTGAATTACTTTCAAAGTTTTCTTTCTTGTTTTAATATGCCACACTTAACGGAATTATTAAAATGAGAAATTATTGTTCTGTATGAACAAGATTTAGACATTCCTTACACTAATTCAGAGGTTAAAAACAAACAAAAAACTATTGTATAGTCATAGCTAAATAACATTTTATTTTTAATGTGACTCTAATCATGCTTGCATCAACTTGCAAAGCAATCCTTATACCGCTAGGCCACTACGGCCTTACTATAGCTAGTTGAAATTTGTATTCTGTATTTAAGTAAGAACTATACGTTAGATCTAAGTGGCTTAAAAACTTTCTTACAATGTCATTCCCTAATGAGACGACCAGGGAGTCATACCAAAATAAATTTTATGACTCACAGGTTAAAGATTAAGTTTGTTTAATAATTTTCTCCACATTTTTACTTTAACCTTACATTGACTTTTCGTACCAAAACGCGCTTAAAGTAAGCTTATTATAATGTTAAAACTATGATGTTTTATTGGAAGCTTTGTGACTATTCATACACTCAGTTCGTACCATGACGCGACATTAACATTAAATTAATATTGCTCTTATGTCAAATTTAGCAATCTAAAGTACATTCTCGTCGAGACTTCCCGGTTAAGGGTCTCGCCGAGACAGGACGAGACCGAGAGTGGCTCTCCACATTTTCGCCCGCACAGATGTCCGTTCGGTAGTCATACAAGATGGACGTGTTAGATACGTCTGTTGCTGCAGCATTATGTGCTATAGCATATTACAATGTTTTGTTAATTTGAAAAAAAAAAACTTATTAAGAGACTTTGGAATAGACGCAGATGGTGGATGATATCAGTACATCGCAACAGAACACTGCGGTTACTGCCGGCGGACTGCCGTGACGGGAATGTGGAGGAAAGGGTCTCGCGCAAACACAAAACTACACGAGAGCCCTTTGTTTCGGGTCCGAAATACCGACACGAAGTGGAGACCACACGAATATAATAGTCACTACACTCTCGTATTTGGCTGTTCTCGTGAAGTTTGGGCAAGAATGTGGAGCGGGCTTTAAAATAGTTACACGGATGCAATGGAAACAATATTATTTTCTATACATATAGATGTGATGTGACGCGACGCGACGCGACGCGACGCGACGAAACGAGACGAGACGAGACGAGACGAGACGAGACGAGACGTGACGTGATATAAGCTTTATCGAGGCGGCTTACTACGGGGGCTGGTGTAGGTACCACGAGGTACCAAATACCCTACTACGCTATCTTGTATCGCGATTGGCAACCCTCTAGACTTATTGGTTCATGATATTATTTATTATACAATATTACATTGTTGTTAACCAAGGTGTGCCAGAAAGTCGGAAGTTGAAGTGACAAGGCACATTTGGTGACAGCTACACAGAATGTAAGTTATATTAATCCTTCGTCCTACTTCCTTTACATGCCTTTTGGCCCTATCCTTTCACCCAAAAATGTATGATATTCTTTTTAAATTCATACATATAAATCATATTACACTGTAAATATTATTAATGCACTAACACTATATTTAACATATATATATATATATATATATATACATGTTTCTAACGACTTGTGCTGTCTAATTTGTGCCATCTCTTTTGTTCTAGAATTCAATTTGTTCAAAAATTTCTTCGATTCTCCCTCTGAGTCACCGAACAAAATTCTAACACGCCCTCCATAACGTTTATGAAACTAGAAAACGGACACAGGCAGAATTGAGACTAAGAGTCGTATTCTAGAACTCTACTCAATGCTCAAGTCAGGATTGCACTGGAAACACAAGCACTTTAAATACGACCCTAATGGCAGGGACATGAGTATGATTTCGAGTGCTTTAAACCATACTCAAATCCTGACTTGAGCATTGAGTAGACTTCTAGAATACGACCCTTAGTAGTCTCACAAGCCATTCATTAAGAAAAAAAAACTTCGCATGAATATTATGTAAATGTTAACCCGGAAATTGCCGCCAACAGAGGTTTTGTTCTTTTGTGGGGTCGGAACGTTGCCGCACTTTTCACTAATGTTATTTCGCACTTTGGATGTAATAAAACCATACTGCAAAAGGACACCTATTCAGTAGAGATTTAAATATTCTACGAACGAAATTAGGCGGTATTTTTCTTATATTTAATAGTGTATACAACCTCAAATAGCTTTGGTTGATTCGGCATAACTGTCAAAGTCCTGAATGAATCACTTTGGAATAAATATATAGTAGAATTGAGGATATGCACTGATTACTATACGGTGTGAAAACACGATTCCTAAACATTTTCAAAGCTTACCTCGAAGTTTTACAAGAAAACGGCAGTATTCAATGGGTACTGTAACTGGAGCGTAGCTCGGATTGCGTAGCGAGAGGTACTTTTATGAATATAAACTGGAATAATCTTCAAATATCAAAATTCACTTTATTGCACTTTTTTACATGCTTATAGTGTTGGGTTACATTTCGATCTCTCAAGATGCTCTATTCTTTTCCTTACTTCATTTTTCAACACATTCTAATTACAAAACTATTCATTCAGCCAGTGATTCTACTCATAGAGTAGAGCCTAGACTACAGTACTTTACGTATACCAATGATTTATGTTTTATCTCAACTGAACTAAATAGAACTCGATATACATTTTTTAAAGGGCAGTATTTAACCGCTCACCAAAAAAGCAAGTTTTTTTTACAACCACATATGCCAATTCCGCAACGAAATTAGTGATTGCACATCAAAATATGTACATCAAAAGAAAATTAATATAGCATTGTATACTAAAATTAATGCATAACATTTTATCGCAATGCATATCTAACATCTAAATACATACCTAATATTTCTGGCATACAACAAACGTATGAGAAAAAACATACCTATTTCCTTAGAAAAATAACGCATAGAAACCTAGTCCGCACACGCTAAGTGAGGCAAATTGAATCGCTCCCAATGGGCCTACACGAGCGGGCGGGCCTTCTGTGCTCAAGGTCAACTTGCACCGCGAACAGCTCCAGAATTTTAGCTAAAAATGACGAAATGTGCGGTAAATGAGTTTAATTATACGTCAGACAAACATAAAATAGATACTAACATCACATTCCACAAGGAAGTAACGCGTTTCAACTTGTATTTTTATATAAATATTCACTAAAACCGAAAATTAACCTCCTACTAAAACTAGCCTACATGAATTTGATTTTTGCCTCACTTGTGACAGTTCGTTTGATATGAAACTATCGTTCTATGCGTTATTATTCTAAGCCTTTTTCATTGAAAGGTACATCAGTCTGTCGGAATGAAACACCATTTTATTTGACATAATGGTCTAATTGTACAATTTGTCCAAAACAATAAGATCAATAAAAAAAATTAAAATTGCACACAAACATTGCAACAAAGTCCAATGCTTGAAAATCGTAGTATTTTTTTAGGGCCAGCTGTAGGACATAATAGGTTAAGAGGGAGCAGACGAAAAATTTCTAATCTTCGATTTGATATTAGAGGGGTATATCCACTTTAAAGTTAAAAATAAAATATTGTGTGAGTAACTACACGATATATTCAAGCACAGACGTTAATCAAAAACATAAAACAATAAAGTTTCCTCGATAGATAAAAAATCGCGAAATGACCTCTAATTTTCACATTTTTTTTCTATTCATCCTCGAAATGCTACAGGTTATTAGGACAAAAATTAGATAATTAATTATATTTATGCATGATCGACAACTGTCACTACGGATTTTTTTTTATTCCGCTAAAACGAATTTGGTACTTTTAATGCGCAAAATTCAACATCTCCTGTCGCATGTCACGCGAACTTCAGGCATATATTTGTTTCACAAATTGGGGCGGAGCCAACGTCAAAAGTTTTTTGGCATGCTCCCTCTTAATATTAATAATTCAATATAAACTTTTATTTAATTATAAATGCGGGTGTTACTTTCGCAGGACGTCCACGCTTCCTATTCAGTCAGATTAGAACATTTTTGGCGTCTGCTGGTGATACCACATACATGAGCCGGATCGCGAGCCCTTTAACATGACTGTTTGCATTTATAGTTTTTAAAAAAAATGAGAGTAGCATTTGCACAGCGTTCTACCTTGTTCTTTATTCGGGCATGTTGTACCAGACTCAAGGTTTATGCGAAAGAGACAAAAAGTCCCGATTATTTTCAGTAAATCAGATGACCTTTGCAAAATGAACCTTATTAGTACGGGAAATAATTTTAATTCGAGCTAAGGTAGTGCCGTAAGTTAGATTAACGATGTTTGTTTTGTTGTAGACATTTTGTTCAAAATTATGTTACGACAATGTCCGACAGAGAACACAGACGGAGACTGAATAATCTCAGTACAGAGTACTAAAAAACCGACCTCAAAAGTACGTGGAATTACATCTATTTGCCAAGTTTTATTGAAATCGGTTACCGGAATGTGCGCAAACCCGGGTTCATCCCCTAGTTCGCCACTATATGGAACTTGATACAGGAGATAATAAAAATCGGTTCTCACTACTCAAAAGTATATTGAGAAGGAAAAACGCCTTGAATAGGAGAATAGCAAAATCAACCATTAAAATAATTGCTCCTTATAATAAAATTTAGGCGCTATTTATAAAAATGAATCTTGCTGCGTGAACAGCCACCCTTAGAGGTGGATGATTTTCTTCAAAATTAAATGGGACCACTACGGAGGCATCCTCTTTCCAACAAAAAAGAATCATCAAAATCGGTTCTCAAATGGCGGAGATATCGCGTAACATACATACAAAAAAAACATACAGTCGAATTGAGAACCTCCTCCTTTTTTGAAGTCGGTTAAACAGCACTATGGCGAGGCTTCGGCCTTTTCATCACTAATAGCTCATAGTTTATTAGTGCATATATCGTGTGATTTTCTATACATTGCATGTGTGTTTGATGAACAAAGTCCTATTTATTTTAACAATTAAATTTATAATGAAAAACGATTGTAAATATAGGAATAAAAAAGTGTTACCTATAGTATCGGAAGCCGATGTAGATCGACAGCAAGTGTTCTTCAGTAGCTTTCGTATAACGGACTTTAAGTTCAGTGTATAAGAACCATACACTAATGGGTTCATGCAGGAATTGGAGACTGCCATCGCAAACAACAAATCTTGTACTCTTGGAGAGACTCGGGACGCCGACATGCGGTCTATCATGTACCTGGTAGAAGAAAATTTTAATGTAAAGGATAAATAATATATAAATAAATATTTGACAATATCACATTCAAACATAACTCCCCTCTTTTTGAGTCGAAAATAATGTTTTCAATAATCAAATTATTTATTAAAACCATGTTTTTGTTAAAAATAATGTTTTCAATAACAGAATGTTTTTATAAAATAATGTTTTCAATAATAAATATACAAATTCTTTTCACTAAAAGAACGTTAATTTGATTGTTTATTATTATAATCTCAGTACCGAGTACTAAAAAAACCGACCTCAAAAGTACGTGGAATTACGTCCATTTGCTAAGTTTTATTGAAATATCCTTAAATTCACCACTATACAGGACTTGACAGTGGAGATAACAAAAATCGGTTCTCACTACTCAAAGAGAAAAACGCCTTGAATTGGAGAAATAGCAAAATGAACCATTAAAATATTTGCTCCTTAAGTAAAATTTAGGCGCTATTTATAAAAATGAATCTTCAAGCGTGAACAGCCACCCTTAGAGATGGATGATTTTCTTCTAAATTAAATGGGACCACTATGGAAGTACCCCCTTTCCAACAAAAAAAGAATAATGAAAATCGGTTCACAAATACCGGAGTTATCGCGTAACATACATACAAAAAAAAAACATACAGTTGAATTGAGAACCTCCTCCTTTTTTGAAGTCGGTTAATAAAATATAAAGATCAATGCCCAAGCAGAGAACATAAAAGTAACGAGAACGGACACTCTCCGCCCCTCCCTAGCTTTAAATACCGAACCACGCCCCACACGTTGACGGTCACTTTGACTGAACGACAACAAGGCTTTGATATTTGAATATAGTTTTCATATATTCATTACGAAACTTGTATGTCAATATATAACATCATTTTACGTTACTATTTATAATGTTTGTGAATTGTGCTATGTACAGCTGTTTATCATCATCTAAAAGGGATAAAGAGAAGAGTTACTTTCGATTTCCGAAAAATGAAACTAAGTAAGTAAAAACAAAACTTATGTCTGAGACTTATTCAGTAAGTGT
>NW_020653477.1:57347-90944 GCF_003589595.1 Hyposmocoma kahamanoa
CGCACTAGGGAAGCCATATATCGCGGGTGCCAGGGACACACATAGACTGACAACCATAAATTGACCCAAAGGCACGAGAGAAATAAAAGTGTAAAATATGAGGAGTATTCGGCCCGGGAACTCTGCGCGGCAGACCAACATTGGTGCTTGAGTATGTTAATACAATGGCAGCTGAGTTCTGTGGCCCAGCGGTAAACACTGTAGACGCTAGATGAGGTCCCGAGTTCGATTCCCAGGCTGAGAGAAATATTTGTATGGCCTACATTTATATTATTCACTTATTTTTTTCTCGTAAGAATAAATAAATAACAAGACAACTCTGAACTTATGTGGACACGCAACTTTTAAAAAGCAATTACAACAAGACATTTATCTTTTACAATAAAATTTTCTTCTACCAGGTACATGATAGACCGCATGTGTCCCGAGTCTCTCCAAGAGTGATCTCCAAGAGAGATTTGTGACTTGCGATGGCAGCCTCCAATTCCTGCATGAACCCATTAGTGTATTGTTCTGATACACTGAACTTAAAGTCTGTAATACGAAAGCTGTGGATCTTCATCGGTTTCCCTAGTGCGGGGCTATAAGTGTGTGCGTCATTATTATTTACAAAAGGCGTTCGACACAGTCTATATTCCTGCCCTCCTGAATAAATTGCAAAATACTGGCGTCAGAGGCATTGCTCACGACATCTTTAGTGATTATCTTACTGATCGATTTCAAAAAGTAATGATTAATGGACTTTCGAGTGTTGAAGCTCGTATTGAATACGGCGTCCCGCAGGGTTCTATAATTGCACCGAACCTGTTCTTGCTTTATATCAACCAATTATGTGATATCAATCTTCCAAAATGCAAAATTTTTATCTATGCTGATGACACAGCTGTCGATATCCACGGCTCAAATTGGGATGAGATCAAATCAACCGCGGAGAGTAACTTGATAATTATCAATCATTGGCTAACTCAGAATCTTTTAACCTTAAACTTCTCCAAAACAAATTTCATCCCCTTCTCTATTAGAAATAGCACTCAGCCTCATCCAAATTATAATCTGTATGTCCACTCAGAATGGAATCGAAATAATAACTGTAGCTGCATTCACATATCTCAAACATCTAATGTAAAATATCTTGGTGTCTTTATTGATAAAAATCTTAACTGGTCTCTCCAAATCGACAGGCTTCCCACAAGAGTTAGGCGCCTTATTCACATTTTCAAAACAATCAGACAGTCCGCCGACTCTGAAACATTAAACATGGTCTATTCCGCTCTCTGCGAATCAGTTCTTACTTACTGTGTCCCGGTCTGGGGCTGTGCTACTAAAGGCTCTTTTATTAAGGTTGAGAGAGCACAAAGAGCTGTTCTCAAAGTCATTCACTCCAAACCCTACAGATTTCCGACTAAAGATTCATTTTCCATCACTAGAGTTTTGACAGTGAGACAACTCTTTGTGCTTCGTGCAGTTGTACGGAAACACCCTTTGGTACCACTGGCTGACCCTTCCAAAAGGAAAAAACGCACAGTCTGTCCCGTCCCCCCACACAAAACAACGTTTTCATCTCGACAGTATCATATATCCAGCTCCATAATCTACAACCGTGTTAACAACATTTTGAACATTAACAATTTAAATAAATTTGAGGTTAAACATACTTTGTCAAATTGGCTTTTAAATCTGAACTACGATGATACAGAAATTCTACTACCAAACAGCACTTAATCACTCACTTACACCCACATACACAAATTCCACACACACACCCATATGTACACCCACACACGCTCCAACATACACACCTACTGACACTCCCACTCAAATAGACTCACACACTTATACACACACACACATACAAACACACTTACCTAATTCCTTTGTATTTTACTGTTAATCTCGTTTGTAATATTTCAAACCTTGCCCCTTTTTAGTACCAATGCCCAAAATATCTCTTAATGTAATTTTTACTCCAATAACTCAATTTATGTGGCCGGACAATGATTTCCAAGATACAGGCATGTGCCTAGTTTGGATGATCAGAGTTTGAACAAATCACTTTGTACAACTAGTATTTAATTACCATTTGTCTCAATTTTGTGATACAATCTTTTTTGGGAATAAATTATTATTATTATAATATTATTATTATTACGGCATAATTTACATTTTGTAACTGTGAAAACAATTGTCAACAATCGGCGGTTTATTTTTATTAACATTTATGAAACAAAACAATCTTAAGTTATATATTCGAAAGTCAAGTTGATCATAACCTCTAAAGATGCTCAGTAACTTCATTATAAGGAACGTGCTTAATCATAATGAGGCTTATTCCTGCGCCCGAAGTCAACGCAGTGAATAAGTTTTGACTCGACAAAAGCAGAAGGTCGCCGGAACAATAGACATCTTTTTTTTTTCAGTTATACATAAGCGTCGACCTTAAAATTTGGTCGGTTCCACACAACAGTGAAAGTGTTGAACTAATCACTTGACAACAAGTATATAGTACAATATCGAGTTCATAAGTTTTAGCGATTGCTACACATAGGAAATATAACTATTTTTCCGGATTTGTGTTTTTTCTTATATTAAAATTTGTTTGACTCAATCGTGACCATGGGACCTTTAAAGGGCCCGAAAAGTTGGTTTGTTTGAAAAAACAAATGTCCGCGGTTTAAATCCGTTTAAATAGTTTCATTTCCTATGTATAGTATAAATTGTAACTTTTTCATTGAAAAAAAAAAACCTACTTTTTTGATTTCCATGGGATCCTCTCATCAGAGACTCCTTTGTACATTTTATATTTTCTTTTCTGGTTGTCATGGTGATGGTGGTTTGTTGATTTACATGTATTGTGTCAAGTGAAAAGTCCACTTTTATTCGTGGAAAATAATTAGCCATTTATGCACTAGCACCAGGAACCGCCTTGGGAGTATACCCTTTCAAACAAAAGAAGAATTTTCAAAATCGGTGCACAATTGATGGAGAAATTGTTGAATACACGGACATGCCTATAAAATTTGCGGATTTCCTTCGATTTTCATGGGATTCCCCCATTGTGGTCCCATTGTCACCAATGGGATCCTGACTTGGTGATAATGGGACCACCACGAGAGTGCACTGTTTCAAACAATAATGATCAGTACAGAGTACTAAAAAAACCGACCTCAAAAGTACGTAGAATTACGTCTATTTGCTAAGTTTTATTGAAATATCCCCTAGTTCGCCACTATACAGGACTTGACACTGGAGATAATAAAAATCGGTTCTCACTACTCAGAGTATATTGTGAGAAAAATGCCTTGAATTGGAGAAATAGCAAAATCAACCATTAATGTAATTGCTCCTAAATTAAAGTTAGGCGTTATTCATGCTTGAACAGCTTCGAGGTGGATGATTTTCTTCAAAATCAAATGGGACCATAATGGAAGTACCCCCTTTCCAACAAAAAATAATCATGAAAATCGGTTCACAAATATCGGAGTTATCGCGTAACATACATACAAAAAAAAACATACAGACGAATTGAGAACCTCCTCCTATTTTGAAGTCGGTTCAAAACCACACTTGACGGAGATATCAGAAAACATATATAAAATATACATACAGTCCAACGTGTAACGTCCTCTTTTTTTTTTGAAGTCGGTTAAAAATTGAGGATATACACTGATTAGTATATAGTGTGAAAATACGATTCCTAAAGTCTTGACGATAGAGAAAAAACACAAACTTACCTCGAAATTTTACAAGAAAACCGCTGTATTTAATAGATACCCACTTTACATAATATACAAATGATTTTTTCAATATCAATTGAACTAAATGGTATGGACCACGTATAGTTTATGATATACATTTTTCAAATGGGTTTAATCCAGTGTCCCTGCGCGCAATAGAACGGATTCAGTACGGGAAAAATTTGAATTCGAACTAAGGTAGTATCCACCCCTGAAAAGTTCTGATTTCAGAGTTCCTTAATAATATTAATATCATCACCAACTATTATGCCTCCTATTGCTAGGTACGGATCTCTTCTAAGGCAGGATTTAGGGAAGTACCTTACCTATATCTGCCGCCAGGCAGTAACGTGAGCGTAACTACGTTTCGGTTTCGAAGGGCAATGGTGCTGGTGAAATCACAGACACGTGGGACTTCTCAACTTATGTCTCAGGGTGACGGGTGCAATGCCAGTAGTCATCAGATTTTTGTGATTCAAAGCACTGAGTCACGGGTCACTACCACGGATTTATGTCATCCTAGTACTCAGAAGCTGTATAATAATAACCTTTGTAAAGGAGGGAGGTTTTCTCTTCCGTGGGATAAGGTTACGCAGATTACAATTTCACACTACATGTGGAAGATCCGGGCAGTTGTTCCCAAGAAGGGACTCGACTCCTGGAAACCGTTCCGCAAGATGATGATTTTCACCGTATATGAGCGTAAGCATTATCAGAAGGTCCGGGTAGCAGCTCCAAAGAAGGGACTCAACTCCTGGTTAGCCTGAGCTCTCGGTATTCTCCGATTTCTCTTCACATTAACTAAATTGTATTCGAGTCACCATTCGAGGGAAAATCTTGACACCGCGATTCAGAAACAACGCCAAATGGGTCAATGCCCTCTAGCGGATTCTTGGTGAACTGTGAAAAGTGAACAATCTGGCTTAAGTCTGTCTAACCTAATACAAACCTACTTTATGGTTTGCTACACCTTTAGTGTAAAGTTTTCTTTCACTTTTGTAAACGGCAAATTTTGAATGTCAATCGGAGTTTTGTTATAGAAGCATATTACAGGTAGATTGCCAATTAAACGAATTTGTGACTTTGTGAAGACGACTATCAAAAACGGGTAGTTTACCCTAGTATTAATGTTATGTCTGTCACTATTTTAACCGACTTCAAAGAAGGAGGAGGTTCTGAATTCGACTATAGTCTATTTCAATAGAATTGAGAGTAAACGTAAACAAACCAGTTGGGTTAAAATTCTGAAGAAATCACTCACTATATGGAATAAGTAACACTTTTATGTGTATTTTGTAGGTTTCCACTAGATATCTCACCACTTTTTCCAACAATATTCGTTTGTTATGCATTATAAAATCATAATTGAAAAATCTTCGCCGAAAACTAAGATTGATTTGACAATCCATAGTCTAGAATGTCTATGGTTGCATAGGGATGTACGGAAAAAAGTTCAATTGAGTGAATCATAGTTTGAGTAAGTGATTGCCTCAAGAGTCACCAGAAACTTACGTCTTGAAGTCATTTGACCAACTCTTATTTCTGTACCGCTTACAAACGATTTAGCGACTTGTTAACTATCAAGTATTTTCATAATTTTCTGTATTTAACTGATAGCTTCTAACTTTTAAACAATAAATGTCAATAATCGTAAATAAAGAAACGTTTTTATATGTATCACCTTCAATCAATTTACAACGGTCAAATGCGCGGAATTCACTTGATGTTAGTCCAACAGATTCAATTGATCGATCTGATTCATTCAATAATTGATTAGTAAATTACTCTACAATTGCCCATCACTAAACCGACTATGGTCGGGTCAATGCACTCAATGTTTACCTTTACTCTCAATTCATTTGAAACAGGGTATATACAATATTTTTGTTTTTTTTTATTCAAATGTAAGTGCGCATTTCACCACCATCTCACCTGATGAAAAGTGACGATGAGGTCGACGATGGAGCATGCACATCTAAATAACGCTATGTGCTATTCACTCTCGCCTTGAAAAGGTCCAATTTATATCGTTCAGGGAACAAGTTTGCAGTCAGGGAGTTCCACTCTATAGCCGTTCGCCATATAAATGTGGAAGCGTAACGCTTCGTCGAATCTTTGGAATATCCAGAACATAGGGGTGGAATCCAAACCTATGTCTAGTCCCCCGATGATGGAAAGGGGAAAGCGGAATTAAATGGTGTAATTCCATCGCAAGCTCTCCGTAATATATCCTGTAAAATACAGTTTTGTGTGTATGTTGCGCAATTACTCCGGTGTTTGTGAACCGATTTTGATGATTCTTTATTTGTTGGAAAGAGAGTACCTCAGTGTTGGTGCCATTGCAATTTGAAGGAAATATTCAACCTCTAAGGGCAACTAGGGGATGAATACCGTTTCGCGCACTTTCCGGTAACCGATTTCGAAAAAAATTGGCAAAATAATTCCACGAACTTTTGAGGTTGGTATTTTTTTACAAGAAACTTATATTTTTCTTAACATAAATGACATTTTCATAAATGTATATTAATGTAAGAATGTTAATCTCTTTAAACTTATCACTTAAAGACATTTATAATGAATAGTGTACGTGTTCAAAGCGTTAACGGTTTTTAACCTTTAAAGGGCATAATATAATCCCCAAACTTTTAGAGATGAATTCACTTTATTATATTTCGATTGTGAATTTTTTTACATTTCAGATCAAACGTTTATTTGTAGTCGTGCTTCTTTATTACTTTCCATCTTTTACTCATGATAAATTCATAACTTTCGTAATAAAACATTATAATACAAAGTTAGTCAAAGGCAAATTATATTATATACACAAGATGTAGCCTAGGCAAACAAATTATAGACCAATAATATAAAATATTAAAAAGCTTCAGTCGCTCTAACTAAGATTAGACACTCTCCGCTCCTCCCTAGCTTTAGATACCGCACCACACCCCGCACATTGACGGTCACATTGACTGAATGACAACAAGGCTGTCGGCGAGCCGTTTTCGCACGATCGCGGCTTTGATATTTGAATATAGTTTTCATTTATTCATTACGAAACTGTGCGTTAATATATAACATCACTGTACGTTACTATTTATAATGGTCGAGAATTGTGCTGAATACGGCTGTTTGTCATCATCTAAACGGGATAAAGTGAAGAGTTTCTTTTGTTTTCCGAAAGATGAAAAAAACTTTTGTCTGAGACTTATTCAGTGATTGTTTTCTTAAATCTTAGTGTAGAGTATGAAACTGTATTAGATTACATCTGTAATGAGACGCCATAACTTCGTGAGCTAGTACACGGTAAAAACAGATTACCTAGAAAAAGACAAAATTCTTTTTCTGAAGACAAATTTATTGAATCCAACAAAACGATCCTATCCCTATAGACGCTAGAGAATAATTACTTGATAATAGCAAAAAAACGTCTCAAAAGTGTATTTTAGTTACAAGACAGAAATATTTAATCCAAGAGCAAATTAATTTACTTCAAGTCACAAAGCCACTCTAGATTCAACAAAGTATTTATTTGTTATTAGAAATGTCCGATTTTGATTTGAAAAAAAAAAGAAAGAAACATTGAGAGGTACTTCATTATTTGACTGAAGATTTGTGTTTTCTAATATCAAAAAGGGTAAAGGGTTATGGACCCAACAGTATGTCTCACTGGCTTGAAAGGCACACGGTTCAGTGCCAAACTTTAAAGTAGTAGAAAACAGAACGGAATCTTCTCAAATACTAGAGGACCATTCAGTGCCCAATAAATGCTACAGCGGCAGAAAGCACTAACGTTTCAAATATATGAGGTGACTTTATACTATTGAAGTTAACAAAACGATAGCGCGTTTCAGAGTACAACTAATGCCATCTAGCAGTGGCGTGATGTAACTAATAGCATGTTAAAGATGTGCTTGTTATGTTACTAGTTTGATTTCAAGCTGAAACCAAATTTCTTAAATTATGACTACAAATAACACCCTAACAAACTAGAGATACTACGTATTGTTTCTTTGGATAAATGACTGTTTATGATTTTTATGATTACAAGCACAAGTAAAAGTAATCGTTACCGCGTGAGCCTTCGGCGGCATGTCACGACAACATTGACTATGAAAACGCAACGAAATGTTGCTTTAAGAATATACTCTAGAATTTAGAATATTAGTCTGAATAGCAAACTCATTGACTTTTGTAAGTCAATGAGCGAACTACTTCTTTTTTGTTTAAGAATATATTTTCTTAAAATACACCCAAGAAATTTTGAATTCATTTAAGATTATTTAAATTTGATGTAAGAGGTAAAAATTTCTTGATGTAAGTAATGTCCAATTAATTGATTAGAAATGAAATAAAATCTTGAAATAAACGTATTTGTCTCAACGTTAGAATAAAGTTAAGAGTAAAATTGTATTAGAAAAAGATAAGCAGTATTTTTGTAATGACAATATTTTATTACTTTTAATAAATAATTTTTCAGAATTAGCAAATATTTTGAGAAATTCCTCTTTCTTATTAGTAGAAATCCTTTTTTCTGTGTAGATAAAGGTTCTCTAATTTTCAATTTGTGATGTCGATAAATAGTGAATATACCTAATTATATTATTAACTAACTAGGTAATGATAAACTTGGATACGTAATTCCAAAAACGTTGGTTACCTTATTTAAAATACCTTACCCAAAATATAACATTTTAAGAGCTTTTAGCATATTTTTAAAATAAATCTTTAATATTGCTCTAGTTAGTGAATTAATGAAAATTATAATAGTATATCTTTATAAATACCTAATTAACATTTCTAATTATCAGGATTCTATTAATAGAATTATAGATAACAGATTCGCTTTAGAATTTTGGCTATGTTGCCATTCTAGCCACGTAACGTAACAAGCACGAGAAAGTGATGTGTAAACCTACCACTTCATGCACTTATTTACGCGTGTGCAGATAGCGCCTTGCAGTATGTAGTAGTAGTAGGTAATAAAAACTAATAAAAGTTATTCAAAAGCTGCGCTAGTTTAATATTTAAATACACGACTTTTAAGACTTGACTAACGGTATTAATAAATGTATTAATTCATTTTGTTTTAAAATGCAAAGCTGCTTCGTTAAGCTTCATTACGTTCATTTCTAGGTACTTAGTGCTTTTAAAATGGCTGTTTAATATCTTCAAAAGGCTTTATTTATACATTATTGTATTGGAAAACGGTATTTAATTAAAAAATTTATTTATTACGTTTTTTCAAATATGTGCACAATATATTACCTATTTCTGCCGCCAAGCAGTAATGTTAGCATTACTGTGTTCCGGTTTTGAAGGGTAAGGGTGCTGGTGAAATTACAGGCACATGGGACTTGTCAACTTACGACTCAGGGCGATGGGCGCAGTGGGAGTGCTCCTCAGATCTATTATGGACACGCGTGTCGCTCACCACCACGCATATCGCTTGGTGGTGGAGATTTTTTTTTAATATCAAATGACGGGACGAACAAGTCGTGCGTCTGATGGCAAGCTACTAACTAAGCTAGAGACATAAGTTGGCAAGTACCGTGTACCTGTTATTTCACTAGCACCCTTAACCCTTCCAAGCCGGAACGCAAAAATGCTCACAGTACTGCTTGGCGGCAGTATAGGTATTGCACGGGCAGGCAGTTGTATGCCCTCCGCGTTTAGTCGACCCACAAACTGCACATGTAAAAAGATTGACAATACGCATTGACTTACAAATAAATGGACGACGGATCTAATACAAAAACCACGAAAAAAATGTCCCAAGTCAACCTATTCGAAATTTAAATTGTTATGTCATCGCAGTATCGCGCTGTCCGTAGAACAAATGAAGACTAAAGCGGAGTGTCGCGCTCTGTATACAATTTTAGTGCCTTACAAGTGCGGACACTTTTTAGTGCGGACCCGACGTCCATATAATTGTAAGTCAATGACAATACGCTTTAAAAAGTGCAATTTGCAGTAATGCTACAGAGTTTAAGACAATGTTATTTAATGACCTCAATCTTCACATTCTACAATATTAGAGACTTCATTTAAAATTGACTTGACTTGATCTTTTTAATTTTTGACATTCTGTTTACTTTAGTATTGTGTTTGATATTATTATATTGAACGGCATGAATGTCATGCCAAAAGAACTTAGATACTCTTTAAACACTTGTTTCATACTGGCAAGTTATACACCGTCGTAAAGGCAGCTTATTTGCTAATAAATTTGAAATGGAACACGTCTTAATCGAATGCCTATTTAATTTATTTTTTATTTTTCGGAGACTATCTGGTGGAAATTTTGTTCGCAACAATGGAGCTCTCTCGACGTGATTTTCGTGTTATGATTTATTATGAATAAAAACAAAGAATGTTTTGAACTTTTAGCTACAACTTTTGGTGCTATTGTTTGCGAGCTACGGTTTTCAATTGGTTTGCTGAATTAAAAACAGGACGGGGAAGCTTTGAAGAAGAGGCGAAGTCAGGTCGGCCGCCATCGGCGGTTACTCAAGAAAACGTTCAAACTATCGAAAACGTAATTAGTGAACACCGATGAACTACATATGTAGAGCTTGAGCGAGAACTGGGCATTGGATTAGCATCATTGAAAACTATTATTCACGTGCAACCTCCATAAGCGTTGTTCGAGATGGGTTCCGCACAAACTTGACGATAAGCAGAAAGAACGTCGCGTGGATTGTTGCAAATTTATGCTAGATAAATTCGACCCTGGGGAGAAAAAAAACGTTTATGATATACTGACAGGTGACGAAACATGGTTATGTAACTATGATCCTGCAACAAAGCGACAGTCCGCTGTACGGTGCTTTGCAGACGAGAGAAATGGTCGCCTCATTTTTCTGCATGACGGGACACATTGCCACTGTAGTGCTACAGGATCAAAGGACAGTTAACTCCGTACACAACAACATCCGTATACAACAGTTTGTGCCCCAAAAGTCTTGTCAGCTGAGTGTGACAAGCGGCCGAAGTCAGGAATCCGGCACCTCCTCTGGCATCACGACAACACCGCTCCGCACACTTTTGCTAGAAAACCCGACTATTTTCATTAAAAAAATGTATCTAGCTTGCCTCACCCGCCATATTCCCCTGACCTAGCACCTTGTGATTTTTACCTCTTTCCAAAAATTAAAGAAACATTAAAAGGCAAGCGGTTTGAAAGCAAAGAAGACGCCTTGGCTGCTTATAACTTGGACATTTCTGAGATGTCTAAAGAAGAGTGGATCATCGATACTTCCCAAGTGGTTTAAAAGAATGGAAAAGTGTATATGTGTTCATGGTGAAAATTTTGAAAAAATCGATACCTGTAATAAAGAATAAATTTTATAATTTTTGAAAATCTAATTCTTTAGGCGTGACTCTCGTACAATATACAAATTATTGCATGAGTGTTTATAAAAAAAATGAAATTTTGTATGCTGAAATGCGGATCACAGTGATTCTATACTATATGAACTTTTTGTAACAACTTTTGTAACCTGTGTATCACAAAGAAATAAATTAATTTGAATTTGAAGTGTAATGCGTAACCTATGAGTTTAATTTCATTGTTCTATAAAAAAATTGAGATAGGTTATATGCAAATGAATATTACAAGATCAAAACACTTACTGAAAAATACAATAATTTACTTTGACTTCTTTGACTGAGAAAAACGTTGTCTTATATAAAATGCAACTGACCATATTAGTAATTAATTACTAATAATTTAATAAAAAGTAATTGAGTATTATTACATACAGTGTTCGAATTTTTTAATTGACAAATCTGTAACTTTCTTTATAATCATATAATCATTGTATATTTATTATGACATTACATACAACAAAATATCTTTATATTTATTGCCCTTTATTTTAATCCAATTTTTATATCTTTTGTCTTGTTTGTATTTTTGTTTTATAATTATTTATTTATGTTTAACGTCTCAATGTTTTGATTATGTTTTGTTTTTCCTTCAGTTTTATTTCATTTGTTTCTTTTGTGGTGTCGTATTTTGTAGTAAACAAACAAATGTATTATTTTCTTTATTCTGTCTTCTTTCTATTCATACATTATTTATTATTTCGATATCTAAGTAGTCATATTCCGAGCGGAAGCTTTTACATCTGGCCGCATTTATAAGATATATTTGATTCAATTCGTGCCCCTTTGCGCTTCCTTCAAACACATTTTCCCCTAAACGAATTTCTTGTAACCTTTTACACACATCAAACTGACAAACAGTAAATTACTGGTCAACCAAATGTCTTCCGTGCTCAACAAAGTCATACGTCATACCTCAGGTTCGCAGATAACAATATAATACAACAAACGGACTATAAGAGAAACACAGAAATTAAAGGTGGGGAATAAAGAGAAACAAATGACAAGGAAGAACAGATTAAAAATCAAAAACAAGGAACTGCAACAAGCCCATAGAAAAATTCGTTAGGTCCGTTAGTTGGCTCCGTGGATTAGCTGGCATAGCGTCTGGCACGGCTTGCTGGAAGACGTTAGTTCGAATCCAGTCGGAGGAATTTTTTTTTAGTGTTCAATGGTTGTATTAATAATTATTACAAACTAGTGGAATAATTTCACAAAAATGATTGAAAATCATCGTGCCATTCAATAAATTTAAAAATTACAATTATTAAAACGACATCTCTTGTCAGCCGCTGGTACCTGTAAAGGTACTCTTTTTTTCTTTTTTTTTGACGGGAGGAAATCTTTATGGATACCCATGAGCCCAGGGAGACTCAGGGGTTATGTGGGGACTCTCCCTCCAGACTGGAGGGCCTACCCCACTAAAACCCCCCCGGGTTTCCCTCCCGCCGGTTGAGTCGGCGCCGTGGGATCAGTGAACATTCACCACGACACCTGTAAAGGTACCTGGCTGAGTGAAGAACTTTACCTATTATCTTCCTTACCTATTTATGCCGCCTATAGCAGTAATGTGAGCATTGCAGTGTGTGGTGAAGTTATAGATACCTCCGTGTCAACTAGTGTCTCTGGGTGACGGGCGCAGTGGCAGTGCCCCTCAGATCTTTGCGATTTATATCTCTGAGAACTACAACTGCTACGGACAGGCAACACGCCTGTCCATAGCAGTTGTAGTTGTAGTTACTACTAAATCCTACGTAAATCATTAATATAAACTAAAAACAAAAATGGACTTAGTATTGAACCCTGAGGGACGCCCATGCTAATTGCAGACCCTGAGGATCTCAGCACAATAAACACGGTGCATAGGCAAGAAAGACACTGGCTGCTGTGTCTAAACACTAATACAATGGACGTACATAAGAAAATGCGAACGGATTTTAGACAAAGCAAATACAGCACCACAATAATGATGGCCTATTTATCTTACGAAATACATCGTACAGAAGCAGAACCAGTGATAGTGTAGTAAAGAAGAGCGGTTGCCTGCAATATATAACGTACGTCCTGGATGACCCTGGTCACGATTTCCACATGTTTGTAGCTTATATTATAACGATAAAGAAAACCGTCAATAATAAAGCCTATAGTAGTTGGAGACGTTTCAAAGCTCTTTGAAAATACCTCAATCCTTATTGAACCTTCTCCTTAGATGTGACCAACGCAGCTGTGAGACGTCTATTGGTCGATGACAATGATGATGAGAGGCAGTAGACGATGCAACTTGCTGTCACTAATACAATTCAAAATACACTAATTTGTCACACACTTACCGTCAAGTTCTTTGCTGCTCTTCCGAATCTCGCAGAAGATGCATACATAGCATACGGTGATGACCACCAATGGCACAAAATACATCGCGCAAAGGCAGAAGACGTTGTATGCTATTTCTTGACGTTCGCTACTGAAAGCGTCAAACGAGACGCACTGCTCGAAACCGGTGTCGTAAGGATGCCTCATCACTCGAAAGACAACGCTCTGAAACAAACAAAAGATTAACTATGTACTTTTAGGCAATTAAAAGAATATAAACAAACTGTAAAAGAGGCTATTTAGGGAACATCATTTGGGATTGATCTGAATGTTAATATTTTAAAACAAATAACAAGTAATTAATAGATTCAGGTGTTACTTTGTGGAAGTCCATGTTAACAAAAATGGGTGAATTCATTTGCTACTCCGCGAACCCAGTAGCAAATTAATTTACTGGCATTTTTATTAAATAACAATTACTAACTCTTCATGCTCTTTAAGCACATTCAGGTAATTTAAAACTATTTAATGATATATTTTGATAAATATTTCACTCTGCCGCTGTGGAATATTACCAAAAAAACTATTGACCCACCAATAAATGGACGTCGGGTTCGCGCTAATAAGTGTCCGCACCTGTAGGGCGTTAAAATCGCATACGGAGCGTCAATTGCGCAATAGTCTTCGTTTGTTCGAGTGACAGCGCGGTTGTCCATCATGCAGTACCAATATATGCAGTACAAACATTGACTTACAAATAAATGGACGACGGGTCTAATACAAAAACCACGAAAAAAATGTCCCAAGTCAACCTATTCGAAATTTAAATTGTAATGTCATCGCAGTATCGCGCTGTCAGTAGAACAAATGAAGACTAAAGCGGAGTGTCGCGCTCTGTATACGATTTTAGCGCGCTTACAAGTGCGGACACTTTTTAGCGCGGACCCGACGTCCATATAATTGTAAGTCAATGAGTACAAACATTAACTTGCAAAAATTACTGCAGTAAAGTGTGAAAATAGGATTTTGTATCATATTTTCACTAAACAAATATTTGTGTTATCATAGTTCTCATTTAAAAGTGTTATTTTGTACAGTTTTATAGTATTTAATTTATATATAACTGAATCGTAAATATAAATTACAAAAGCACACGAAATAATGAATTTTTAATTGCATGCGCAAAAGATGGAAAGAGACCCAATATGTCAGTTTCAAGAAGCTTATATAAACTTCTTCGTCATTTTCAATTGTTCGAACCACAAGCGATTGAAATATTTCGAACAAGGAAACTGTAGAGTTGCTTTGATTTTAATCCTATTTTTAAAATGATTTTTTTTATTAAACGTTGCCAATAACTAACAAAATATTGTTGTACTCGTTTTACGACATGGGATTACCTATCAATAGTTAGAAAATACATTTTCCCGAAATAACATTAGCTCGAATTTTCATAATGTGTTTTTACGAAAATTACAAAACCAAAGCTAATTTTGTCTATGTAAAAAGCATCAAAATTACTCGAAAGCGTAACGGTTTTGTTATAAATCGGAATTACGGATCTTTGAGTTTACGTTTAGTTCAAATATCGGTACATTTCTTATAGTACACGCTTATTTTCACATTTGTAGTAATAATTGTATGTATGTATCTGCCCAACTCTTTATTATACCTTTAAGTGAATTTGTACAAAATTCGACATAATAATATATATAAAAAAATTAATTAATATTTACGAGAAAGGCTATTCCATTACTCTTGTGTTCAAGTAATTTTCAGTCGAAGCTAAATATGGTGCATTTTGTTAAGTTTCCAGTAGAAGCTGAATATGGTGTTTTTGGGCCCTTAAATTGTAAGCAAATTTAGGCAATACTGCAATGACGTTACAATTTAAATTGAATGTTTTAGTTTTTTATATTTCGTTACATGTCACTACGTTTGTATAGGTTAACCTCGGACATTTTTTTCGTGGTTTTTGTATTAGACCCGATGTCCATTTGTTGGTAGGTCAATGTAAAAAAACCTATTTTTTCTGAAGTTGCGAACAATCGGCTTCTAGCGAACACAACATAATGCGACTAAACCCTACCTACCTTAGAGATTGGGTACCTTTTTTTTTTTTTTATCTCTACATAATTTTAAATTCAGTCGGTTTGACAGACGCCATTGACAGTTGTTATTTCGTGCGAGTACAGAATATTTGTGGTTTTGGGAAACTTGAATTTATTGTTGTCTCCCAATGATATCTATGTACTAGATGCGGCGTACCATACAAATACTGTTTCACTGAGTTACTGTGCCGGCACGACGCTTTATTTAGTTCGTTGTCAAACGTTCAAGATGTCGGAGTTATAGGACGCAGATGCTCTTTGAAAAATAATTTTCATCGCGATCACTCCATTGTTCACATTTCGCTAACTGTCAGAACATAAATGTATAGTTCTAAATTATTCACATTAATTTGGTATGATAAATTCTGGTTTTTGATTAATTTATATATTATTATTATTATTAATCATTGGTAATATCGAGATTATTACTGAAACATCACGTGTTTAATAATTTCCATCTCGTTATAAGTATTTATTTTATTTTCAAATAGTATGTATATGTATATGTCGAATCCGGCCGGATCGAAGGAATTTTTTCGATCTTTGTATTAATAAATATAACAAACTAGTGGAGTAATTTCACAAAAAATAATTGAATGTTATTTCAATAAAAATTTAAAATACAGCGAATAGCGACATCGCTCGCCAGTTCTGGTAGCTGTAAAGGTACTAACTGGGTGATAAATCTTTCATAGAATTCTCATAGACGGCGCTACGACTAAAAAGTCCTTGAAAAACCAAATACAAACACGACGCAAGCACATAGAAAAGTCGTGAGGTCCGCTGGTTCGTTCCGTGGCTTAGTTGGTATAGCGTCTGCCACGGTAAGCTAGAAGACGTCGGTTCGAATCCGGCCGGATCGAAGGAATTTTTTCTGAGTGTTCGATCTTTGTATTAATAAATATAACAAACTAGTAGAGTAATTTCACAAAAAACAATTGAATATTAATTCAATAAAAATTTAAAATAGTATGTATATTTATTTACTAAGCCTAATAATGCTTACTAATATTTGACACATCTACACTTACCCCAAGGTGCGATCGCTCAAGCCTATTGAAGAAAAAAAAACACCTAAAAACTCTCTTTTTTTTAAATAAGCGCGCATTTGACGTCCATCTCAACTGATGGAAAGTGACCATCAAGTCGATGATATAGCATACACACCTTTTGGTTTTTTTTTGACGGGGGGGAAATCTTTATGGATACCCCTGAGCCCAGGGAGACTCAGGGGTTATGTGGGGACTCTCCACTAAAACCCCCCCGGGTTTCCCTCTCGCCGGTTTGAGTCGGCGCCGTGAGATCAGTGAACATTCACCACGACGCCGCCCGGCATAGCATACACACCTAAATAATGCGTATTCACTCTCGCCTTGAAACGGTCCACGTTATAGCGTTCGGGGAACAAGTCCGCAGGCAGGGAACTCCACTTTTTACTCTAGTACCGTTGGGGAACGCGCGGAAGACCCCTGAGTCAAAGTAAAATGAAATAAATGTTTTGTGCAACTAATAGTGACTTTGGTAGGGTCTTTTCGTAATTCCGCAACTATAAATAAATGTCATTGGTAAACACTCAATATTATTTTTGCCTGCTCAGGTTCACGTTTTACAAATTTCAAATTCCCAACAGGTATAAACTGTCGCGTCTGTCCACGATACTACGGTACTGATACTTGTTTGTTTGATGTTTTTAAAGAAAATAAGCACAAAGAAGATGCCTAAAATACAGGAACACATTTACTTATCGAGTTCGTAGGTGTTCGCGATTGTTACACATAGGAAATGAAACTATTTTTCCGGATATAAGTCGTGTATATTTGTTTTTTCAAACGTCGGTTTGTTTGAAAAAACAAATATACGCGATTTAAATCCGGAAAAATAGTTTCAGTTCCCACATTTACTTAGTTTAGGCTTAGAATAATAACGCATAGAAACCTAGTCCGCACACGGTAAGTGAGGCAAATTGAAGCGCGCCCAATGGGCCTACACGAGCGGGCGGGCCTTCAGTGCTCAAGGTCAACTTGCACCGCGAACAGATCAAGAATTTTAGCTAAAAATGACGAAATGTGCGGTAAATGAGTGTAAAAATACGTCAGACAAACAAAATAGATACTAACATCACATTCTACAAGGAAGTAACGCGTTTCAACTTATATTTTTATATAAATATTCACTAAAACCGAAAATTAATCTACTACTAAAACTAGCCTACATGAATTTGATTTTTGCCTCACTTGTGACAGTTCGTTTGATATGAAACTATCATTCTATGCGTTATTATTCTAAGAGTTTAAGCATCACAACTGCACTATCAAATAAGTTCTACGATTAAAATGTCTAGCTGTACGAAGATTGTATAATTGAGGTTTCTGTTTTTTTATTATTTATTTTAATATTATCATAGCTTCTTTTATATTTGTTTACTTGTATTGAATAGAAGAATAGAACAAAATCATTCATTTCATATTATCAATATCACAATATTACAATTAAAAATACAATGTCAATGATATATTATGATCGTCACTAACGCAAACAATAATAATAAATATAAAATAAAGTAGTATAGCTACTGCTTGTGTAAATACAACGAAGTCAAGTAAAACAAAATTACGATTGTTTCAAAAGAAACTCATCGACACTGTAGAATACATTACCCAATAAAAGGAGTTTTAGTCGGGTATTATGTAGTATAAGTTTCGTCATTTGTAACACGTCATTTCCAGGTTTGAGGGCAGATGTTCGTAGAATCGAGGACCTATTACCCGCGCATTCTCGTGCTCATCGAAATCCCAGCGGCCGTACTTTAAATACTGCCCCACCTGGACGTCGACGTCACCAACGCGAATCGAGGAGCTGGACTATTCCCTCTCTCGCGGAAGTTTGTGGAACCAAAGCGAAAACTGATTTCTGTGGCTCTACCCGCAAACCCAACTCCTCGGTTTTTTCAACGACGTGAGAAACCCCGCGCTTAGCGAGCCGTATGGTCCTCTCAAAGCCTCCCCTTCGGCGAGCACCAGGGTATTATCGGCATAACACACCAGATGCACGTCCGGGGGGAGTTCGACCTTCAAGATTGCAACGTATGCGAGGTTGCAAAGCAGTGGTCCTAGAACAGGCCCCTGCGGAACCCCACTCACGACCTCTCTGCGGTGGCTTGCGCCATACCGACCCGGGTACGTAATGTACCTGTCGCATAGGTAGGACCTGACAACTTAACTGGCATAGTTGGTTGCATACAACTACGTGAACTTTTTTTTTACGTGGGGAAATCCTCATGGATATCTCTCTGCTGCGGGGGCAACAGACTGATCATGTCGGACTCCTACCGACTAAAACCCCACGGTGTTCCGTCCCTGCACCTTTTGCCGGGGACTACGGGAACGCTTTCGCACTCTTCCGCGGTCCCGACGGCGCTGGCCCTCGGTTGAGGGCCCCTTCCCGTTGAGGTGGAGCTGGAGAGACACCACCCCATTCATCACTTACAGGGTCACGCAGGAGCACTGCGCGCGCCACCTCGGGGTCTATACATTACGAGCGGCGGACACCCCCGCGCCCACTGCCAAAACTCCTGTTATGGGGTTGAAGGATGATATGGGAGATGAGGGCATGACAGTACCTCCTCCGACGCCCTGCTCTCCTGCGGCGGATTGGAAGAAGGGTGGTGGCCTCCCTCTCCCGCTCCTCAGCTTCCTTTTGCGACATTACGCGTTAGCAGAAGGATACTACCTCCGTCCACGACCCCTGTCACTTTACAGTATTGATTTGATCATTGGAGGGAGTGACAGGTCGTACCCCACTGCGGCAACAAGTTACGTGAACTAAGCCAACTTAGCTCACGTAGCCGGGGCATCTATTTTTATATCACGAACTAAGTTAACCGAGCTAACTAAATCCCAACTATACCGCTAAGCTATGTAAAATATGTCGTCCTTCTGCCGCCCTTCCCCCCGCACGTATCCGTAGTGTAGCACGTCACTACTTATTACGTATTTTCTTAGGTTAACTTCGCATGCAACTACGTGAGTAGTTACTGAGTATTTACTTTATACTGTGTATCTGTTATTGTATACATATACCGGAAACATTATTTACACTCTCTCTAAGCAGGTAAATAAACTACTTGCGAGTCTTCCAGAAAGTAATCATGGTACGAGAGTGTATTATATTTGCTTTTTATTTTTGATGCGAAATAACGAATAACAAGATCTGAAGAAATGCGATAACTGACACAAAAATAAATGGACACGGGCAAGTCACATTTGCCGCGGGGTTAAAAGGAGAAAAACCATTTGCAGATACTTTTTAAATAAAGGTCATCATTCCACAACGATTCTAGTTTCTTTTCATTTGCTATGCTGTTCTTGCATATTTTTGTTTGTGTTTGCCCAAGGAGCACACTTTATACGCCTTAAAACTGTTATATCTATAAATGGTTATTCATTTAGATAATAGTTCTTTACAAATGGTTTTAGAAAAAAGAAATTGTTCTTATCAAAATTTCAACACCTTAATACCAAACAACTTAATTAAGTGTAATCTCTCTTAAGATTTACTTTTATAGTCAATATTTTAAGTTCATCTGTAGAACAACTGATTATTTTTAGTAAAATTGTTCTATACACATCCAGTAAAATCTATTAATACTCTAAAAACTTGTGTTCTTAAGTTTATTCTAGATATATTTAATTTATAGACATTCTGTAATGTTTGTATTTATTGACAAACACGTTATAGCGCGTCTTCAGTAGATTGTATTTTAAAAAAAATACTACAATTAGGGTTTTTACTATATTGGACGTTGTAAGAGTTCATGCAAAATGGATAAAGAAAAGAATATTAAAAGATCTAGTGGCGGTGGTGAACCTTGGATATTAAGTCACATCATTCGATACAATCAGGGTTGCCAATGCCAATTGTTCAAAATCTTCAAAAATCACAGTTAAAATCATCAAATTTGGAGAGAGCAAAGTTCATATTCCCCACAAATTCCCCACATCTCGAATTTTCATTATTTATTAGAAATACATCGCTTAAAAATATAATAAAGAATTAAGAAACTCAAAATGTAATAATCTATTACGTTTGCTGTGAATGTAAACAGAATGTAAAAAGTAAAACTAATTATAAAATTAGATGACCTTAAATAGTTTATTTATTTTAATAATAATAATAACAACGTACACACTCAACATAGCCCCGCACTAGGGAAACCCTGTGTCGCGGGTGCCATGGACACACACGTAGACAACCACAAATTACACCCAAACTCACGAGAGAAATAAATGTAGGCCATAGAAATATTTTTCCCGATTCGGGAATCGAACCTGGGTCCTCTGCATGACAGTCTGGCATGGTAACCGTTCGGACACGGAGGCAGTTATATTAATTAGATTCAACATTAATCTGTAATCAGTCTGAACAAAAAATCATTTTTCTTTGCCTTACAAAATTAAGTAAATTGATTATTTGTTGTGCATTTGGTGACACCATGTTAACGTTAGAAATAATCAATGAGTTTCGACCTATATTTAATATTTAAAGTAGACGAGTGGTAAGTTGTGGTGTGGAAGTACCAACAGCTCGACTTTGTTTATCAATAGCTGATTTCGTTTTGCTTCATACCGGGGACCGGCCTAAGCGGGAGAAAGAATCGCGAACTCAACACGCACCGACTGGTAATTTTACAATTCAGAAACAAGTGCTCTAATAATAATTATCTTTAAGCTGCTTGTTAATAATACGAGTGATGTGCGATGTTGAAAAACACGTCGATATAGTCCATCAAAGTGTTTCTAACAGTAACGATCAAGCTAGCGATGCATCAGCAATTGATAGATTAAACAAATTGATAAAATGTTAGAATCCCCACATTTTCCTCACATAGCGCCAATCCCCACAAAATTCCCAATCTAGTTGAAACTCCCCACAATTTGGGGAATTTCCTACAAATTGGCAACGCTAGATACAATAGTCGTAATTCGCGCTCAGGCCGGTCATGGCCGGCATTTATTTGTTGACAAATAAATAAACATTGTGAAGTAATTCCGTGTTGTGAAATGATAAAAACAATTGAAATGAGCGCGTAACCTACTGTACTTCAATGTTGTGTATGTGTATTGTGCCGTCTGTCAATAGAATACAGTGAAATCATTGTGTGAAATGTGGTTGGCGTGAAGAAATAACCTCAAATTTATAATGAAAATTTTAATTCTTCCAACATAAGTTAGTTATGTCATTCAAATATTCCTTTTTAATAATTATTTATATGATAGGGAATTTATCCACCTTTCTAGTCATATATAACACATTCCATATAATTGTACAGAATAACGTTTTTTTGCAACAAATTGGATTTTTTCAATTGTGTTTTTACCTAGTGTTTTGAAAAGTTTTTTGTTGCATAATACGCTCACTATTTCCCATAACTTTATAAGGGTTTTGTAATACAGTCAAAAGAAAAAATCGCTTACAAACATCGCATTTTGTAGACAATCATAAAAACTTTATAGCAGTGAAGGTTCTTCTACAGGATCAACTACACTAAAGCAAGTAAAATAATCTTTTCGTATTCTAAAGTTTTTCTATGCTCCCAACTGTGTTTTGAAAAAAGCTATAAATTCTTATCGCCATTTTTATTTTTAAAGAATGAGTATGAAGTAGCCGAGAAAAATTTCTTTTCTTTTTAAAAAGTAAATCTAACTTGAAATTAGTTTGAAGAAGCCTAGAACTTCTTGGAAATGGTTTGTTTTGTGAGTTATTTTGTATATTTAAGCTTTCTATAAATATTTAAAACCGAAAGTATGTGTGTACCGATAACTGTATTTTTATTAAGTTTATATTTTATACATAAATATTTAAAATTTAGCGAGCGCATTACTTTTATGACAGGTTTTACATCACTTTTCATAATGTATTTAAAGTCGCACATCAATTCGCGTTTTCTAACCGATTAAACATTGCGCGAAAAAGTCAGAAATATTATATCTAATTTCGCCATGTTGCAATATTGATAGTTTATATTTTGTAAGCCATTATACTTGAAATCAATTAGTATTAAGAGAATTGCGTCTTATGTTTGTAACGCTTTAGTATTTTGGTTTTAAAATAGCATTACTAAGAAACCTATCATAGACTATAAATTATCTAAAACTGTCTACAAGACTAAATAAAAAACTGTCTACATTCTACAAATGGGCTTGTAGCATTCTAGAAGGGTTACTTGAGAAAAAAGATAAAAATCACTCTTAACACTACCTACAGATAGTTTCTCAAAGCACTCTTGTGATTTATTAATAAAGTTGTGCCCACTTTTACTTTAAATTATCTAGAAATCTTCTTTGAGATATCTTGAGGGAATTTGAACTCTTAAAATATTCAATCGAATTAAATTCTATTAGATATATTATAGTATATATTTAGATATGGGTGTGCGGCTTGGGTGGCCTACATGTATTTCTCTCGTGAGTTTGGATGTAATTTGTGGTTGTCTATGTATGTATGTGTTTATGGCAACCCCGATACAAGGCTTCCCGTAGCGCGGGGCTACGACGAGTGTGTGCGTTAAAACATCCTGTTTTTGTTATTAATTGGAGTGAATGCTCATTGAAATAACGAACATTTTGCAAAGACATTCTGAAAAATGACTCTTCCGCGTCCATTAGATATTTTGCAACTAAGACTTGACTCACAAACATTTAACACCTTTAACATTTCGACGGCGGCCCCACCGAAAAAGGCCTTATCACAGACGGTCACATTGACTGAACGGCAATATGGCTGTTGGCGAGCCGTTTTTGCGCTAAGTCGCTTTGACATTTGAAAATAGTGGCGGTAGAGCTCCGTTCCTCCAGGGTAGTACTTTCACCTTACCTATTTCTGCCGCCAAGCAGTAATGTCAGCATTACAGCTTTCCAGTTTTGAAGGGTAAGGGTGCTGGTGAAATTACAGGCACATGGGACTTGTCGACTTATGTCTCAGGGTGACATTGGCAGTGTCGCGTTAAATGTCAACATCAACTATCAAACGCGGTGAAAGCAATATACGTGACCACAAATTTTGAAAGTATTCATACGGCGTGTCGTAGCCATTATGGTATGTGGACTGGTAGCATATACAGGTTTTGTTTGTAAAACATTAACAACTTTGCGGGACCATATTAATATGTAGTAAGCTGCACTTAGTTGGCTCGTAAACCTTGGACCCCTCTTGCGGCTAGCTGCTTTTTTGCGTCGCCCACGTGACATAAATCTCGTAATCAGACTCATTATAAACTAAACAAGTTTTATTTTGTTTGTTGTAAATATTGGATACTACAATAGACACATTTGTCACTGTATGTTTTCTATATAAGAGCACACATACTACTACATTACAGAAAATTTACTTTATTTATTTTAGTATAGAAATTTATATGCGACCTACACATTCGGCACTCACTCGGTATTAGGGTTCATTGTAAACCAGTGATATAAGCCGAGTGTATCCTTTTGCGACCTTAGGCCGCCATATACTGCAGCCGGACACATGACATTTTATAACCGACTTCAAAAAAAGGAGGATTTTTTAATGTATGTTACGCGATAACTCCGGTATTTGTGAACCGATTTTCATGATTCTTTTTCTGTTGGATAGAGGGTGGTTGATAACGCATGAATAATTATTTTTATAAATAGCGCCTAAATTTTACTTAAGGAGCAATTATTTTAATGGTTGATTTTGCTATTTCTCCAATGCAAGGCGTTTTTCTCTCGACATACTTTATGTAGTGAGAACCGATTTTATTATCTCTATTTTACTTTTGCTTTGTCTTTTTTATTCTGTCTTTTTGTATATTTTTGTTTTGTGGCATTGTAATAAATAGTTTATATTCTACTTATTAGCAGTTTTAGTTAACCAAGTTTAGTAGTAATAGAGTTAGAGTTGTTGTTTATGAATAATGTTTAGAAAGGAGAAAAAGAGAGATATTAATTAGAATATTACTTTTTATTCACAACAGAAATTAAACTGCACATATCGACGAACAGCTAATGTCATAAAAAAAACAAAGACAATCTGTACGCGGTCAATATAAATCTACAAAGGTTTATGATAGGTCTTGAGGTTGTAAATCTTTGTAGATATATATTGGCCGATTACAGTTTCTCTTTTTTAAGGCAAGGAGAAATATCTAAGAGTGCCAAGGTCGCTCCCCGAAGTCTTCAGCAAACCAAAGCAAAGGTTGATGAGATTCCTGGAGGAGCTAGGGTGGCCCTGCACCCGCCACATGCAAGATGGGCGCTTGGACATCGAGTTGCAGACACCAGCCCGTTACAAAAGTACCAAGATTTCTCGTCTTTTTCGCCAGACATGACATTAACTATGACAATATTAATGATACCCTTTCAAAGCTAGTTTATTGGTTTAATATTAATAATTTATTGCTCAATGCCAAGAAGACAAAGTGTGTTAAATTTAAATTACCTAATGTAAAATCGACTAATCCAATCATAAAAATAAATGGAGATATGTTAGACCTTGTTAATAAAGCTATCTTTTTGGGAGTGACCTTAGATGGTAAGCTTCAATGGTTTCCACATATATCTTCCTTAGCCAGCAGATTAAGCTCTGCTGCATACGTAGTCCGTGGAATACGTGAGCTTACCGATGTTGCTACTGCTAAACTAGTTTACTTTAGTTACTTCCATAGTATAATTTCCTAAGGGATTCTCATGTGGGGTAAAGCGGCAGATATTCAAACCATATTTGTAGTGCAATAACGAGCGATTCGTTCTGTATACCATCTAGGCCCTCGGGTTTCTCTCAGAGAAAAGTTTAAGGAGACTGGTATCATGACTGTGGCATCACAGTACATTTACTCAAATATTTTGTATGTCCGTAAAAATTCTAGAATAATAACGCATAGAATGATAGTTTCATATCAAACGACAAGTGAGACAAAAATCAAATTTATGTAGGTTTGTTTTAGTAGTAGGTTAATTTTCGGTTTTAGTGAATATTTATATAAAAATACAAGTTGAAACGCGTTACTTCCTTGTGGAATGCGATGTTAGTATCTGTTTTATGTTTGTCTGACGTATTTTTACACTCATTTACCGCACATTTCGTCATTTTTAGCTAAAATTCTTGAGCTGCTCGCGGTGCAAGTTGACCTTGAGCACTGAAGGCCCGCCCGCTCGTGTAGGCCCATTGGGAGCGCTTCAATTTGCCTCACTTAGCGTGTGCGGACTAGGTTTCTATGCGTTATGATTCTAAGTTCTAAGGTAAAAATATACAAAATTTCGTTAAGAAAGAAGATATCCATAATATTAACCTTAGAACTGAGTCCAAACTCATGGTACCACGATTTCGTTTAACTAAGGCAAATGATTCTTTTATGGGGAACTGTATACGTTTTTACAATAAGATTACGGAGAATATATTAAGATTATCATTTATTCAGCTTACTACTTACATTAAAAGTATTTTAATTGAAAAGTCATATTACAAAATTGTAGACTACGTGTTAGATAAAGATGTATGGAAAGATAACGTGAGTCTAGATTCCACACAATTATGATTCAAAGTATTCCATAGAATTTAAGTTTATTTGAAAAGAGTCAATCCTAGAGTTTCTTGCTCGGTCTTCTCAGGGAAGTCAGCGTAGTGAACGAGCAGTAGCTTAAAAAATGACGTTTTCAAGTGTAAAAACTTTACCTATGGAATAAATGATTATTTGACTTGGACTTTGACATTCTAAACATAGTATTCATAACAACAACTCTAACTCTACTGTTACTAAGCTTGGCTATTTACTCGTCATTTACTATATAATTATCTCTAGTTACAGGTTTGTCCCCCACGATATTACTACTTATTATTTTCCCGATATTTTGCAACGTTTACACGCTTCAGGGTCATGAAATCACCCTGGATACCCTACACAGGCACTGTAAGGCAAAAGTGACACTGCTTTGATATTATATCTCTTGATTGAACAACAAATAATTTTAATTTCATGTAATTAAATTTCCAGAAAGCGGGCTTCATCAAAATTATCGTTAAAATGTTCCTAATTGTAATAGTAACCTTTATCATAAATATTATACAACACTCTCATAGGATCAATAAAAGAATATAGGATCCTAATTTGATAGCTGATATGTAAATGCAAGCAGAATAAGAAACCCTACTTTTGTTGATTACCCACCCACCCACAGCTCATGTCGCTTACCATCACGCGCGCGGTTATTTCGTTCCGTCTGTCAATAGCCGACTTCCCAACGTCAGCAGCAACTTCTCAGCAACTATCAGGACAAGGAAAGATCACTACGCAGTGTACCGTTTAGGTTCTCGGGTTTTTCTCAGAGACAAGTTTAAGGAGGTTGGTATCATGCCCATGGCATCACAGTACACTTACTCATATATTAAATAAAAATAAGATGATTCGTTAAGAAAGAAGATATCCATAACATGAACCTTGGAACTAAGTACAAACTCGTCGTTTAACTAAGGTAAACGGTTCTTTCAAGATTCCGGAGCATATATAAAGATTACCATTTGCTAAGTTTAGAACTTACATTATAATTTAAAATGAAAAATCATATTACAAAATTGAAGACCACGTGTTAGATAAAAATGTATAGAAAAACGACATGAGTCTAGACTCCACGAACATATGATTCAAAGTATACATTTAGTATATACCAATTCAAAGTGTATTCCATAGCAAGTAGTTTATTTAAAAAGAGCTATCCCTAGAGTTTCTTTCTCGTTTTTCTTAGGGAAGTCAGACAGTGAACGAGCAGTTGATAAATAATGACGTTTTCAAGTGTAAAACCTATGGAATAAATCATTGTTTGAGTTTGACTTTGCAGAATCCCAGAGCAGATTCTCTTAAAAAATTCTATTCACAAATTAATCCTCGATTGATACTTACCTTACCTACGTCGTTGACTAGAATAAATTATAGCTTCAATCCTGGACAGAACTGTTTTAATAGAATTTCTGTTTTCGCGTTAGTATTTGAAGTGTTTATCGAAATCAATTTAGAAAAATTTGATTCTCAAATTGGCTCTACCCAATTATATTATATACAGCTCTACGGGTAATCGAATCCGAGAACTCTTCACATCTAGCTCCCATTGTGCTCACCGATTAAGGTCGTTAAATATATTTATTATATCCATGTTTATTGTTCATAACAATAAAAAAGCAACGAGAATGGTCACTCTCCGTCCCTTCCTGACTTGACATACCACACCGCGTCTCGCATATTGACGCTCGCAATGACGGAACGGCAACAAAGGCTGTCAGCGAGCCGTTCTTTTTATAATTTGATAATTTATTTATTCGGTCATTCTCGGATTCTCGGTTCACTACCTAATTACGGTGGCAAATTTTATTATTTAAATATTCAAGTATATTATCGTGTAATTATCAAAAAAACATTTCACGATACAATACTTGAATATTAAATAACATTTCACGATAAAAAAAATTTATACTTAAATAATAAAAATTACCACGAAAATTAGGTAGTGAACACTAAACCGAGAATGACCGTATTACGAATGAACGTTATTATAATAATATGATGCTCACGAAATGTGAATTATGTCATGTACGGTTGTTTATCTCCTGGAATGAAGAGAGGAGTTAGTTTCTTTCGTTAAGAAAAACTTTTCATTAAATTTCGAAGGTTCAATATAATGCAATATAATTTCAGATAGAACTGATGTTTGCTGTTGTATTTATTTATGTTAGTATAAAATAAATAAAATCATTATTAAACGTAATGATTATATGTATTATTTACATATAAATAATTATAAATAACGCACACACTCAGAGCCCCGCACTAAGGAAGCCCTGTATCGCGGGTGCCATGGACACACATATAGACCACAATCCACAATCACACATAAAGTCACGAGGTAAATAAATATAGGCTATACAAATATTTCTCATTCAATTCTCGTAGACAGCC
Organism: Hyposmocoma kahamanoa; assembly: GCF_003589595.1. Lineage (NCBI taxonomy): Eukaryota > Metazoa > Arthropoda > Insecta > Lepidoptera > Cosmopterigidae > Hyposmocoma > Hyposmocoma kahamanoa. Next base: position 85,856 of record NW_020653477.1, read on the forward strand.
CTACGCAAACAATCTGTTCCAAAATCAAACCACTCGACTTTGTACGACAATTTCATTTCCGCTGGAACTACATCCCTTTCTACTCACCCACATCTACAAAAGGGAACATCGAATTGTGATGGAGGTGCTCTATCGACAAGAATTGATGACACACGTGCGTATTTCAAAAAAGAAATCACGGAAAAAGTGCATTCAAATTTCAAATCCAATTTTCTTTTTTTTTCATAACATCAATTGGCGGGGCGAACTAGTCGTGAGCCTGGTGGTAAGTAATACGCCTGTCCATTGTCAGTGTCAGATGTTCAGTGACATCGAGATGCGGACACCAGTTACACCAAGTACCAAGTCAGTGTCAGTTAGTGTCATACTTTCAGTAGCTCTAGTTTTACATAGTTTTGCTTATCTTCCTCACCCACATCCCTGTCACACACTCCTCGTGCACATTTCTCGCTATTTTGTAAGTACAAATACTCCGCTAGCCCTTTTCCACCGGAGCTGCTCTAAGCGAGGTTAGGAAAATGAAGTGATCCTATTGGTGGATTTTTTCCTCGCACTGCGCCTCGCTACGTTACACATCTCTGGTGGAAAGGCAGCCTAAGTGCACGAAAGGAGTCTCCCCGCACGACGTACTATTCTTGTCCAGGGCGCCTACCACAACTTCTTAAAATAATTCAAATTCAAAATAATCTTTATTTCATAGGTAAGCATTATTACACTTGAAATCTTTATATAGTATATCTATATAATAGTTTCATTTCCTATGTGTAACAATCGCGAAAACCTAAGAACTCGATATTTACATTATTTTTTTTTGTTTTGAAACACCAGAGATCGAGACTACCTCCACGAGCTAAACGGGTTACTACCACGGATTTTTGTCATCCAAGTACGCAGAAGTTGTATAATAATAACCTTTAGTATAAAGTTTTTGTTTCACTATAGTTTTAAACCTCGTGAAAGACATATTTTGTATATCAACCAGAATCTTGTTATAGAAGCGTATACATTGCCCCTTAAATGACTTTTTGACTTTGTGAAGACGACTATCAAGAACAGCTAGTTTATTTTTATTCCTCGTATTAATGTTATGTCTGTCACTATTTTTCATAAAGAAATTACCATTCCTATTAACATAAATTACATTTTCATAAATGTACTATGAGACTAGTGTAAGAATGTTAATTTCCCTAAACTTGTCTCACAAAGATACTCTGGGGCCCAAATTGTAAATTGCCCTAACCGCACGTTTCTGCAGGGGCCAAGATTCTATTGAAATAGCCGGCATTACCCCAAAGCAAAATGCCGTATATCATTAGACTGTGAAAGTAGCTGAAGTAAACCAATCTAGCGGTTTTGACGTCTGAAAATTTCCGTATTTTTTTAATCGCGTACACTGCAGAGCCGAGCCGTTGATTACTTACTTGTATGAGAACCCCATTGCAATTTAGCATCTAACGTTATACCTAGAAAACTGTATCTACAAGATTCAATTTTTCGTTTCTAACTACTACGTTTGTAACCGTCTCTCTAACATTGGGTAATATAAATTTCACACAGTTTTTTTCTCATTAAGAAGTAGGTTATTAACAGCAAACCAATCAACTACTTTAGTTATAGCATTGTTCACATCGTCATAGGAACATTGGTGCCTTTTAACTTTAAATAATAAGAAAGAAAGAAAGAAAGAAAGAAAGAAAGAAAGAAAGAAAGAAAGAAAGAAAGAAAGAAAGAAAGAAAAATAATTTATTTGGCAACATTTTACAATAAATAATACAAAACAAACACAATCATACATTATATGTTACCAAAACGGTCACCACTCAGCTTTTTGTAATGAGACGTTGAAGAACGCCTCATTACGCTGGTTTTCAGAGGCGCCATATATGGACAAAAAGAAAGATGGCGCCTCGTCCAAGCAAGCGGTAAGATAAAAATAAATCAAAAAAGAAATATAAAGATTAGGTATAAAACTTAATTACAAATATAAATCAAAACTTAAAATATTAAACAAAACCATAAACTAATCCTAACATAGATACATAATAATAAAAATGAAACAAATACTAAAAATGTGATTATAATGTAGTGTAAGTGAGGTGAGTATACGTAGTGTAAGTGAGGTGAGTATATGTAGTGTAAGTGAGGTGAGTATATGTAGTGTAAGTGAGGTGATTAGCGTTAACACATTGTACAAATTGGCTCTGATCACTTTTTAAGAACTTTGCAAGCAATGCACGACTACCTTATGTAATGAGATTATAATTGAATTGATAATAAAAACTTCTTATAGGCTAATTTAAAAAAGGCAACAGATTTCAGAAAGTATCATCAGCAAACAATACTATGTCATGTTTTATACCCTCCATGAGGTAAGTTATTAATATAAACTAGAAACAAAAACGGGCCTAAAATTGAACCTTGATGGACACCCATGCTAATTACAGACCCTGATGATCTCGTACCGTTAACATCGACCCTCTGTACCCTACCACGCAAATAAGATTTAAGAAGATCGAGGTCACATCCCGCCACACTATAATGGCGAAGTTTCCTGACCAGTGTATCATTACTTACATACACACAATATTACTTTAACCTTACGTTGACTTTTCGTACCATGACGCGCTTACACTAAGCTTATTATAATCTTAAAACTACGACGTTTTATTGGCAGCTTTGTGACTATTCATTCACTCATGCAGTTCTATATGCGAAAACCAAAGTCTGCTATAACTAGCACAAGACCATATCCTCACCATTGTAAGGAGACTACTAACAACCCATGTAAGTGTCCAGACATTGCTATTACTAACAAGGTAAAATATTTAGGTGTTATAATAATACATGATTATCTCTCTTTTAATCCGTAATGTTTAAAAAACAACGCGCTTTGCTGATTTTAAAATAATCATGCAAGTTTATTATGCCATCATGTTAACCAATTATTACATATTGCATTTCAACTTGGGGTGGTGTTGCTAAAACTTAATTACTAATCATTGAGAGAGCCCAGCGAGCGGTTCTAAAGGTTTCTACCTTTCGCCCTTTCCTTTACTTCACTGATCTTGTAAGTCGTGTAAAGTACTAACAATAAGGCAATTATTAATTAAGTCCGCAGTTCTCAAACAGCACGTTGCACTCCCATAGAAACAAAAGACGGAAAGATATTGTCTGCCCCAAAATTGTATCATCGAAACATGTGTTAGTTACCAGATTTTTTGTGTTTCTTGAGCCAGTTTTGTACAATAAATTAAACGCCAAAATGATCATTATTTTTGTTTCATAAAGGTTAAGAAAATTCTACAAGAATTCCTTCAAAACATATCCTACGATGGTACAGAGAATTTATTAATTATCCCAAAATAAATCTTGTCTAACTTAAGCGTATAGGTATATGACTTGCATTTTATTGTTTAGTTATAATCATATATCCACCTATATAATTAATACTTTTACCTGAAATACAGGATTCTCCTAGTTCAGGTATATGTGTTATAATTTACGTTGATACGCATAATTAGTCTTTAATTATTCATTTGTACAATACGTTATTCAATAAACAATTTATTATTTATAAAACGTGCATAGATCATATATTTATGCGCAACGTAGCTGAGCGAAATAGCCGTAGTCACACAATAAGATCAGCTGTGGTGAAAGATGCGGTGGCCGACCATTTCATAACCGGTTTAGCGCTCAACAGTGCAGATACAGTTCAGCCATATACATTCGCTACCATTTTTAATAACACAAAAATAAGACAGGAGTTTGCTTGCGTTGACTAGAGCCCGGTTTTTCATATACCCGAACCAAATCTTAATTACATATTGAATGTGTTTGAAAACATATACAGTAAGTGTCAAGAAAGTAAAAATATATATTTAAATAGGATAAAAAAATGTAATTGGATATCTAATAAGTTAATTGATATGACTAGAATGAAAAGTAAACTTCTAAAATTGCATTTATCAGATGTAACAAATAAAAAAATGAGTTAATATACAAAAGATATAGAAATAGAACAAATAAACTCATGAATGAAGCCAGAAATAATTCGATAAAAAAGAAATCCATTGTAATTTGAAGAATCCAAAGAAAATTGTAAATAGGTTATCAGGTAAGGTTGTACAGCTCATTGATGAAGTACTTATTAAGTACTTCAGTATGAAAGCTAAAGAATTATCAAATAAATTTGCAAAAGATTTCGAAAATAACGTAAAATATTTATTTAATAACTGTACCACACCATGCTTGACAAAATAACATATATAAATACGCCAAGTGTCTCATTTAAATTAAAGAAAATAAATGAAAATATATTGATTGAAAATAATTGAAGGTATTAACTCCAACAAGAGTCCTGGTAAAGATAAAATAAGGGCAAAGGACATTAAATACATTGCCTTAGATGTAGCACCTGTTCTAAAATATTTGATAAATAGACGCATAACAACATCAACTTATCCTGATAGATTAAAAATAGGTGTTATTAGACCAATACATAACGAAGTTAGCTTCAGTGACGCTAACAATTACAAGCCCATTACAATATTATCCTGTATTGACAAGATTATAGAAAAATATATAGGGAGGGAAATTAATGAGTTCTTGTCAAACAATCAGATCATTAATGAGAAGCAATTCGGATTTCAAAAAAATAAAAGCACCACCAAACTATTGTCTTTATTTTCGGATGAAGTAAATGGCCATCTAAATGATAAAAAACATGTACTAGCAGTTTTGATAGATTTTAGTAAGGCATTTGATGCGCTAAATTATGAAACATTATATAAAAAAAATGGAGCAAAATGGTATACAGGGCCCGATGTTGAGTTGGTTTAAAAATTATCATCAAAAAAGATGTAACACTGTTAGTATAAACGGTGAAAATAGTGACTTTATACCAACAATATGCGGCACGGCCCAAGGCTCAATTCTAGACCCAACCGAATATGTAATTTATGTGAACGATATGAGCAACGTATTACGAGAGAGCTCAGTATACCAGTGTTTGTTAACCGCGCACAAAGATTTAAAAGTCGCCCAACACATGATGCAGCAAGAATTTGATAAACTGTGTAAATGGGCA
>NW_020653477.1:130944-131260 GCF_003589595.1 Hyposmocoma kahamanoa
TCATACCGTGGTAAGAAGCCTGAAATTAGTGATAATCAAATAATACGCATATTGAAATATAACCAATTTCGAGAATTCCGGGCATTTGTAGATGGGCATATCTACATTATTCTTTAGTTTAATTCTGATCACTCCAAATAATTCACTGTTATTGTCAACATACGTCTTAGGGTGACGGGCTCTGTAGTGGTTACCCTCAGATCTTTGCAATTTAAAGCTCTGGTAAATAAAGTGGTACTGTAAATAATAATAATAATAATAATAATAATAATAATCCCAATTGTTTTGTCCGCAAATGGGTTAATTCCAGTCAGCC
>NW_020653477.1:131270-140188 GCF_003589595.1 Hyposmocoma kahamanoa
GAGATGTTGAATTTTGCGCATTAAAAGTACCAAATTCGTTTTAGCGGAATAACTCTAAAACTAAAGGGATTAAAAAAAATCCGTAGTGACAGTTCTCGATCATGTATAAATATAATTAATTATCTAATTTTTGTCCTAATAACCTGTAGCATTTCGAGGGTGAATCGAAAAAATGTGAAAATTAGAGGTCATTTCGTGATTTTTATCTATCAAGGAAACTTTATTGTTTTATGTTTCTGATTAATGTCTATGCTTGAATATATCGTGTAGTTACTCATACAATATTTTATTTTTAACTTTAAAGTAGATATACCCCTCTAAAATCAAATCGAAGATTAGGAATTTTTCCTCTGCTCCCTCTTAATTCAAATTGCAATCTATTCGATCGGGTAGCCCATCCGAGGATCGAAATCAGATGGGTTTCTGAGCGAGAAGATGAACCTGATTCGTACTATATCTTACTAATTCGTGACTTAAATCAACTATTGTTCCGATTAGAAATGTCAAAAGTTTCCGATCGGCCAGCTGTGAATCTGGCCTCGACTCGAAAGAGACGCAGTTTCCGATAGGGAGAGGCAACCGAAATCAAGCTGCAGGTTTCTTATAATTCGTACCTTATTATACTGGTTTCTAATCATTTGAAATTATAATAATATTTTGCATTTTAATTACTAGTGTATTCTTTCGCCTATGTGTGTGCTATAGTCATTGACTTACAATTATATGGACGTCGGGTCCGCGCTAAAAAGTGTCCGAACTTATAGGGCGTTAAAATCGTATACAGAGCGTCATTCACGCTTTAGTCTTCGTTTGTTCGACTGACAGCGAAGCAAGCAAAATTAGACAGTACTGCGATGACATTACAATTTAAATTCAACGTTTTAGCTTTTTCATATTCCTTTACATACGTTTAAATAGCTTGACTTGGGACATTTTTTTCGTGGTTTTTGTATTAGACCCGTTGTCCATTTATTTGTAAGTCAATGGCTATAGTGATTAATTATATATATTTTTGTGTCTTCCTGACCAGTAAGGGCTATGGCAGAATATCGGCGAGGACAATGTACTTCGCTGCGATGAACACCATAATTAACCGACTCTAAGAATATTTATTGTATTATATATGTGTGTATGTTATGCGGTTACTCCGGCAAAAAAGAATCATCAAAATCGTTTCACAAATCAATTTTGATGATTATTTTTTGTTAAAAAGAGGGTACATCAGCATTGATCCCATTTAAATTTGAAGAAAATATTCCACCTCTAAGCGCCCTGTTGCACGAAGCCACGCCAGGAGTCGCCCGCGTGCCCGCGACGCTTATTTAAGTAAAAACGTAAAGGCTAAATGAATAGAGCAAAGCGGCAAAGCGGGCTCCGCTCGACGACCGCGTGGAGTGATGACGATGAAATTCGTGGCGAATAAATACAATAATAATCTCAGTACAGAGCACTTAAAAAAACCGACCTCAAAAGTATGTGGAATTACGTCTTTTTGCTAAGTTTTATTGAAACATCCCCTTGTTCGCCACTATACAGGACTTGACACTGGAGATAATAAAAATCGGTTCTCACTACTCAAAGTATATTGAGAGAAAAACGCCTTGAAATGGAGAAATACCAAAATCAATCATTAAAGTAATTGCTCCTAAATTAAAGTTAGGCGCTATTTATAAAAATGAACACTCATGCGTGAGCAGCCACCCTTCGAGGTGGATGATTTTCTTTAAAATGAAATGGGACAACTTATGGAAGTACCCCCTTTCCAACAAAAAAAGAATCATGAAAATCACAAATACTGGAGCTATCGCGTAACATACATACAAAAAAAAGAACATACAGTCGAATTAAGAACCTCCTCCTTTTTTGAAGTCGGTTAATAAAGAAAAAGATGTAATCCCACAAACCTTTGAAGTTGGTTTTTTATAAAAAGGCATAATTATTCTGTCTGTATGCGTGTCCGTAGACCCAAATAGAACAATTCTGAATTTGAGGCATACTTGTTCAAACAACCACAAACAAAACAATAAACATGTCTACTATTTGGTGTCACTTTTATAAATACCGAGCGAACTTTTAGTTGTATAAAGAATGGCTTGACGACATGGATTATGCGATGTGCGTTACATGCCGCGTTAAGGTGGTTTTCCACCGACGAGGCGAGACGAGATTAAAAAATTGTACGGCCAAAATTTCAATTCTCTCCTCGCGCATCTTCGGTGGAAAAGATCTGGATTGACGAAGATGTGCGATGCTAGAACTTAAATGTATGTTGATGTAATATTGGGTTCAATGCAACATTATACTGCATTAGCATTATACTGTTTAACGGAAATACGATTTCTCCGCCAGATATGATTTCTCAGACCTCGCGAGTGCCCGCGCGGTCTTACGCGAGCTCGCGATGGCTTTTAATATCAATGACGAGATTTTGGGGTACGTACGATTTGAGATTTAAAAAAGGAGGTTTCATCCGATTCTTCTTCCGTTAACATTATATAATAATAATTTACGGGACATGTTACTTTCGCCACGAATTTATCGCTAAATGAATTGAACAGCACTTCATCATCACTATTTACAGTCACAGCGCGAGCTCGCGCGAGATCGCAATGGCTCGTCGAATTTATGACAATTGTTGGTGGAAATAGGCCGGCGAGATTTCAATTCTAGTCTCTTCACGCCTCGCCGGTGGAAAACTACCATTATACTCCGTCCAACCATTTATGTAACTTTTGATAGCTCGAATTTTAATCAGTTACTGATGTCCTAATGTGTTTCGGATTCGATTTTTTTTATAACAATCGATTTTATTTACAAAGAAGTTTAAATCGTGAACGTGAGCAGATTCAAAAAAGAAGATATTGTCTGTAGATCCCAATCGTGATGTTGCGTTTGACAATTTGTGTACTCAAGAATTAATAATTAATGTAACGTTCATATGGAGAATAATCCGACGATTCATGATAGTAAACAATAAAAATCTATTATAACTTGTTTCATGTCATTATAATTTATTAGATAGGTTTATTACCAAAATTTATCAACTTGAATAATTTTTGTTACATAATCTGTAGGCTCGATAAATATCGGAGCTAAAGAGCACGTCGCTTCACTAATATTAAAATATAAAAGAGTCCAGGAACTATTGCATTTTTTGTCTATGGTTGTATGTCAATAATTACGGAACTTCGGAGGCAAGCATATGTCAAAAGTTAAATAAGTGGTTAGACGGAGTTATAATAAAGGCAAACGGTTATGCGAGATGTTAGATAGAATAGATATTAAATTAAAAATAATAAATTCAAGTTAAAATAATAAAAAAAACATGCAAAAGTGTCCATGACTCTACATAGCCGTCTCGGTTATTCTGCCATGACTCGTCAATAAATTGGAACACCATTTAATGTACACTTAGGTACAAAAAATCAAAATTAAAATAATAGGCACTAAATAAATACATAAAAAAGGCACTACATAAATCAATTAGAGTGCCACATTTCGATAAGAAAGGGGGTTCAGGTACCCGGTAGTGGTTCCATTCAAATTTGATGAAAATATTCACGTCTAAGTGGGGAAAATTAGGGGATGAAACTGGTTTATTATATTTAACCCAGTTTCCGTTAACTGACTTCCATAAAACTTGAAAAAAATGGAATTCCACACACATTCGAGGTCGAATTTTTTTTCAAAAAGTTATCTGAAGTCGGTTAATAAACAAAGTGTTATTTAAGGTGGATATATAATTTGTTTCCTTGTAACATGTTATGGGTCTATCAGGTACAATATTGCAGTAACCACTTTAAGTAATTAATTTAATTATTTTGTTATAGATTCCATTAAGTATTGTGACTAAAATCAATGTTTATCAGAGTATTGATTGGTAGTATGGCGGTTTGTATCTTCGCACAATAGCACATTGTTTATAAAGAGCGGGAAATAAGAAATTATCAAGGAGAGTTTGTTAAAAGGCGAAAGCCGTAGGTTGTGGGCTTTAACGACTCGACATTTGTAATTTTTACCGCCGCTGCTACACACAAAGTTTTTCATCACATTTGCGAGGAAATAGCTACAACGGTAATTTATTTTTGTAGGAATTAATATCGCTTCACAACACAACATTTACGGATCATGCAAATGGCGGGTTCCATTTTTTAAACAGATTGTCAGTTTTTTTTTAATTTATTAAGGCTTTGGCAAAGCCATCAGCCTAAACATGAAGTTTAATTATGTTTCTGTAAATATGGCCGCCACAAAGAGGATAGGCAATTTGAGGCGGCGTGCTTGGATTGACTCGGGATTCCTTAAAACGGGCCGATACGGGTATTTTAGTTCGAGATTCGTATAATTTCGCGTTTTAATCTTCGATCCCATTCCACTTTAAACTAGATTTCACAAAATAATTGAAAGTCAAAATATAAACGACACTTTTCCCTCCAAAAGGTCCAGACCGAATCCCAGATTGTCAGCTACTCTTCCATAAATAATACAACTCGAACTAAAATGTTACAAAAGCTACAGACGCGTGTAACCACAATGTATTAGACAATAAAAAGCGTGTGTCTATTATATATTAAAAAAAAAAAAAAAAAATAAAATAAATAATTTCCACATTCTAAAAATACTGCAGATTTCACAGAATAAATTTAGTAACATACAGTTAAATCGCAAATGTTTAATTTTTGATGGCTCAAGTTCAGATTTTTCGAGCATAAATCTTTTTGCTCAATTTTGACGAGTTTTTTTTGGTGACACATTATGGTGAGTGTGTGTGTTGTGTGTGTTTGTACAACTGTGAGGAAACATTTTACATATGTTTTTATGTTGTGGGTGCGTATACTCACCGATCGATAGAGATGCAAACAAGGACATTAGAGGAGAGGTAGAGGCCGAAAGCGCGCAACACTAGCAGCAACTTGCAGAATAAATTGCCCACCATCCACGCGTTTGTGTACTTCCAGCCGATCTGAAAAAGAAAATCATTAATTTAATCATTTATTGCATAACTGCCTCCATGGCCTAACGGTTACCATGCTGGACTGCCATGCAGGGGTTCCGGATTCGATTACCGGTCCGGGCAAAATATTTGTATAGCCTACATTTATTTCCCTCGTGAGTTTAGATGCAATTTGTGGTTGTCTAGGTGTGAGGCCATGGCACTCGCGATACTTGGTTTCCATATTTAACATAACAACAATAATAATTCGTTTATTTGCTTAAAACAAACAAACATAACATTTAATTACCGATGAAATGTAATTCCCTTCGTTTTGTAATTAGATGTTTTGCTGTTTTTACCCACACCACTGATGGAACACCCCCCATTGTTGGAGATATTATTTTTATTACAATAAATACAGAATATTTTTGGAATATACAGAGATGTGTACACACAGGTCAAATGGTACACATTTCAGTTTTCTAATTTATAATTTCGTTGCAAACGAGTTGATATTTAAAAGTAATATAAGGTCCATGTAACGGAACGTTACAACGTTGTTAAATTCATTTTAGAATAAATCGTTTTTCAAATTTGACACCTTTATAAATGTAACAAAAATATTATCTTCAATATATCCTATTTTTAAATAATAATTGGAAACAAAACATTAAAACCATGATTTACCAGAGACAAAGTTGGTTAGATCTATGGCAGCTTACGTTGCATTTTTGAATGATGTTGAAGACGCAGAGAGAGGAGGCGCGGTAAATTGAACCCGGCGCCGGCGCCCGCGGAGCTCTGAGAGTTAGCGTGAGAACGTCTTCAGAGCCAGTCCACGATGGACTTGGCCTCGTTCACGATATAAAAAAACCGTTAACGTATTTTCATATGTGCAAAATTTTATTATAAATCAAAGATGATTGCTTCCCAATCACATGAAATAGTTGTCAAAGTGATAGTTCCCGCTTTAGGGCAAGTTGAATAACACATAAAACACTTGTAACGCTTGTATTTGCTAATTTCATGTTTTGTATTGTACCAAATTGTACTATGTCGTTATTGCAGGTCTTTCTACGATTATATAGATATGTACAACGTGTATTTTAACCTTAGTAGTAGAACATAGTACTCTGAGAAATTTTAAAGATTGCATATCAAAATTTCAAATTGTAACGATCAAATTTAATTGTATTTTTTTCACTACACGTTTTATTTGGCTTATTTAGTCTTATATTTTATTTTCTAACAATAAGCAAACGTCTCGGCCTTCAGCCTTATTACCTAAATTGTTTATTTTAATTTTTACACATTTTAAACTGCAACTTCGTTCTGGATGCGCCACCGGCAATTACTAATACGTAGGTGCTTCCCTAATTCTCTTTTGCCGTCGGTGGGCTTTCAGAACGGAAGCAAAAGGACTGTTACTACCAGTTGGTTGTCCGTTGCAGGAGTCACCTTCAGGATAATAGTCACCTTCGGGTTGGAAAATTACCTTCGGCTTGGAAAGCCACCTTTGCTGAGCTTCCTTCCGGTTCATACACCTGGAGCTTGACTACGTCCGGACTCCGAACGACTACCAATTGCTGCTCGACCTGTGGCCCTTCTTCTGCGCCGGCACACCGACAGAGGAGTACCATACTCGGAAGCGGAAAACCTAAAGTCTTAAGGCACGTTACCACGACCCATAATAAATTTATGATTATATATTCGATTACTCTGTTTCTGGTTATATACTCGATTTCCTCAGCAGTTATAGTTTTAGTTCCTTAGCATTGATCGTTGTTGATTGAATGAATTAATGCAGTCACTGATATTCCACTGATACTATTGAATCTCAACTGCAATTGCAATTCGACAGAATTACAAATATTAAGATAATGGTAATATAGTCTCAGTGTTGTATTGCAATGATCAGTGGATCCAAGAAAATTTGCAGTCTTGGGGCCCAGAATCAATTTAGAAAAGTTCATTTGAAATTAGTCTTACCGGGAATCAAACTCATCTAGCGCGCATAGTGCACAATATTTGGTCTGTGTGCACAACGGTTTGTACAGCCACCGAGATCGTGAAAACAAAGAAACAATCTATACGAAGGGGCAAAAGCGGCAGATGCTCAAACCATATTTGTATTGCAAAAACGAGCGATTCGTTCTGTACACCGGATAGGTTCTCGGGTTGCTCTCAGAGAAAAAATTCAGGAGACTGGTATCATGGCATCACAGTACATTTACTCAAATATTTTATATGCCCATAAAAATATACATAATTTCAATAAGAAAGAAGATATCCATAATATTAACCTTAGATCTAAGTACAAACTAATGGTATCACAATTTCGTTTAACCAAGGTAAACGACTCTTTTATGGGGAACTGTATACGTTTTTGCAATAAGATTCCGGAGCATATATTAAGATTATCATTTCCTAAGTTTAAAAACTACATTAAAAATATTTTGATTGAAAAGTCATATTACAAAATTGAAGACTACGTGTTAGATAAAGATGTATGGAAAGACGACATGGCTCTAGATTCCACTCAAATTTGATTCTCAAAGTGTATTCCATAGTATTTAACTTTATTTAAAAAGAGCAATCCCTAGAGTTTCTTGTTCGTTTTTCTCAGGGAAGTCAGCGTAGTGAACGAGCAACAGCTTAAATGTGACGTTTCCAAGCGTAAATTTATTTTACTTGGAATAAATGATTTTTTGACTTTGACTTTGAAGTTAATTAAAATACAGGAAAACTCTTTTTTTATATTTTTGGAATTTCGTAAATTTTCTAAAGTTCTATTTGCAATGCTAACTTATTAAGGCCTTTTCCAATATAAATAAACGTTTGTTCGGGTTCTAGAGGAAAAAAAGGGTTATTTATTATTTACTGATATGAAATTCCTTCATCTTATATTAATTTCGACCTTTCCGGTACGTTCGCATAACTCTGCTCGTAAACAACCCAATATTCAATATTCTTTTTGATTTTCACAATGATATAGAAGATATAATGACATACATAATATAAACAAAAAGCAGGGCTCTGTCACTCGCTCGAGGCTACGCGATAAGTGCCTACCGCTGAGTGTATCGCCGGCAGTGCAAGCGCTCACACAAGTATTTCATTTATTTACATTACAATCCTTGAAGAAGCATTCGGTTCCGCACGGCTGCACGAGGCGTGCAAAGTTAATTTTACTTCTCTGAGTGCTTGCTTAGGTTCCTTTTTCCTTGCAGTGAGCGCCTGGTGCCATTAGTCAGATTTAGTAGGCTATTATAGCGTATCAGTAGACTATTATAGACAGGAACACTCGAGGTAAATGAAATACGTTTACAAGAGTCCCGATTTTAAAATTAAATAATGACGGTGATGGTCTCTCATATTTTAAATAAATTACATAACCACGCCTGTATAATGTTCTCTATTTTTTACTCGGTGAAAGACCGTAAAATGTTGCAAAATGTAAGCGAGCTGGCTTGCCTTCGCACTTAAGCACTTATTTTATTAGGTGCTTAACATTAAAACGTGGAAAGAAACAAGTAACTGTTAGCGAACTCGTTAAGGTGATAAAAGTGACACAGGTGTTTTGCTCGTTTACAGAGAAAGTATTGCGAGGAAATTCTGCTTCCAAGCGCCTTGAAATAACAATTAAATCCTAATTAAATTTTCATTGAATTGATATTCAATTATTTTTTGTGAAATTACTCCACTAGTTTGTTATAATTATCAATACAAAGATCGAATACTCAGAAAAAACACTCAGAAAAAATTCCTTCGATCCAGACGTTGCGTTCGTAGCGTGCGTAGCGTTGGTTCGTTCCGTGGCTTAGTTGGTATAGCGTCTGGCACAGTATGCAAGAAGACGTCGGTTCGAATCCGACCGGATCGAAGGATTTTTTTCTGAGTGTTCGATCTTTGTATTAATAATTATAACAAACTAGTGGAGTAATTTCACAAAAAATAATTGAATATCAATTCAATGAAAATT
>NW_020653477.1:140198-155755 GCF_003589595.1 Hyposmocoma kahamanoa
GAATTTTTTCTGAGTGTTTTTTCTGAGTGTTCGATCTTTGTATTAATAATTATAACAAATCCTATCCAAAAATATATAACGAACACATAAAGAAAATCGTAAGTTTGAATCTAGTCTCGTCGAAGGGATTTTTCTTTCTGTTCGATCACAAAACAATAAGTACTATAGAAGTGTTTAATGAGCGTGGTACGTGTGCCAACAGTACGCGGAGTTCCACAAACTTGAACTCACTCCAGCATTTTCGCTTCTCCCACCGCCATCTCGCCCAAAACCTCGAAAATCGTGGAAAAATGCCTATTTAGCTACTTTGGAATGTAAAAATGATAATTTTTCATACCATCGTCAATACTTATTTTATTTTATTTTAATAAAATTTCCTTTTTTTGTTTTTCATAATGGATTATAAAAAACAAAAGTAAAACCTTATAACGTTGCAATATGATTGACATTTTTTGGAGAACTTTAATAGGCTTCAATTATTCATCGTCTTCAGTTAGTTTCTGCTATTGCCACTGGATGGCAGCACAATGAACATTCAACGACATGCCCAGAATTTGTTACATCATTTTAAATTTGAAATTAGAAATTACGTTCATCACTATCAAAATTTCATTGTGTTTAACATAATATATATATATTATGATTGTGTGAGTTTAGGCAAAAGCGATTCTGATAGTAATAGAGGCTTAAGACACTTTGTCTTTCGTGCGTTGGTACGAATGTAAAGTACAACGTCCAAACCCGCTAAAGTCCCGCTCCCGAACCGCGCCGCACCGCTATCGCTCTGTGTGGACGGTTGCATACTTGCATATAACTCAATGGAATACAACTCACACGCCGCCGCCCGTTTTCAATGTGGCAAAGGTTCATAGCACTCGAACATTCCAAAAATTTCCGCACCCGGAACGCAGCCGCTACCGCCTCTGTGTGGCCAGAGGCGATAACAGGAGATTATAAGTAACCAAAGCGATCAAAATTTTTTATTTAAAATGACAAACCTTACGTGAGAGATGTTACAGACAAGATCGGAAGAGTCCTCAGGCGTGCATCTACCAAGATTTCTCAGTTTCTGAGACCAGTGAAATGCAACATTACAGGATATAGGAGTTTACAAGCTTGACTGTGAGTTGCGGTGTCTCTTATATTGGACAAACGAAGCGAAGTATTCGTACCCGCGTCAAACGTACGTACAACGTACCTGCAGTCTGCAAGCATATCATGGACCAACCTACACATTCAATGAAGTTTGACAAACCCCAGGTCCTTGCAAAGAAGTCCGTTGTCTACCCAGGATGCTGCGAGAGGCCATTGAAATTAAAAAACGTCCTAATTTCAACAGGGTAGATGGTTTCTCCGTACGACCAGTTTGGGATCCAATATTTCCTCTGATGAAAAATCCCAAACAGACATAAGACTGCAGTACTAATTAATATGTTTTAATTCATTCTAATTTCCATTATTAATTGTATTAACAACAAATTGATCTTAATAAAAATTTATTCAATAAAATAATTTGTAAAAGTTAATGTGGCGTAAATTGGAATGTTTTCTTTGGAAAATTAAAAATAAGGTATTTAATTAATAACTATTGTAACTATAGTGAAAAAATAGGGTGGTTTGCATTAATATTACACTTAACTGGTTGATGACTGTACCACCTCAGTCAACTGTGATCATGGGACCTGTAAAGGACGTTGGTTTGTTTGAAAAAACAAATATACGCTATTTGAATCCGGGAAAAATAGTTTCATTTTCTATGTGTAACAATCGCGAAAACCTAAGAACTCGTTATGAAAAACTGTTTACGACTAATGACTTTGAAACCACCATTCACTCAACAACGTGTTTGTTGTGCATAATTTATTTTAAATATTATTTGTTCGTCGAAACAAGCTGCAAGAAACAAACGGGTCACTCCCAAGATAGTCATCCAAGTACGAAGAAGAGTAGGGTGTTGGTAAAGTTGCAGGCACATGGGACTTTTCAACTTATGTCTGGCGAAAGAGCAGTGCCATCAAATCCATGCGATTTAAAGCTCTGAGTGGCACTGCAACTGCTATGGACAGGCGCAAAAAAAATCTTATACATTTATTAATTAGTATATTACTTCAAAATATTAACCGTAATCTTATAATTATATAAAAAACCTTTACATAAATTAAGTGAAATCGAGACTTTATGCTATATATACACGATTGTTAGGAACAGTCAATTATTTTTATTCCTCGTTTTAATGTTATGGCTAATATTATTTTTCTTAAAAAATACTGTTCTTATTAACAAAAATTGAATTTTAAAAATGTACCGTAACGCTAATGTAAGAATATTTTTCTTTTAACTTCCCTCTGTAAGATACTCGGGCATAACTTGGAAACTGCCGTAACCGCATGTTTTTGCAGGATAAAGATTCTATTAATACCGGCGACACCACAAACCAAAATACAGTGTGCCATTAAACTGTAGTAAACCAATTTAGTGAAATCTCTGAAAGTTTTCCCATCCTTTTTAAATGCTTACGCCGCAGAATTGAGCCATTTCGATAACTGTTATTTGTGGACCTTATTGCAAATTACCATCTAAAGTTTTTTAAATTATTTCTTTGTGACCATCTAAATTTAACTTTATTATCATTATTAACTAAATTTAAATTTAAAGCTTGTTTAAAAAAATGGTTAATTGACAAAGTTTTTTACAATCTTAACGAATTTTATATAAAGACATCAAATATTTGACAATTGTATAACTACTCGTAACTTAATTATAATTTTAATTTTTGACATTTAAGTTGTAATAAATTTTAACTGAATTGTAATTTTAAGACATTGTACGCCTGATTTGGGTAAGAATTGTAGATCTAATTACTTGTAAGTAACACCTGTATTTTACCAATTCATACAATAAATGTTTCTGATTTCTGATTTCTGATTTCTGTCTAACATTGGATAATGTAAATTTCACACAACTGGTTTTTTCTCATTAAGGAAGTTATATTACCTGCAAACCAGTCAAACGAATTTTTTAATTTATTTTTTTATAATATCAAGTGACGGACGGACAAGTCGTGCGCCTGACGGTAAGCTACACGCCTGTCCATAACAGTTGCAATGCCACTCGGAGCTTTAAATTGCAAAGATCTGAGGGGCACTGCCACTGCGCCCGTCACCCTATTTTTTTTTTTTTTTGACGGGGGGAAATCTTTATGGATACCCCTGAGCCCAGGGAGACTCAGGGGTTATGTGGGGACTCTCCCTCCAGACTGGAGGGCCTACCCCACTAAAACCCCCCCGGGTTTCCCTCTCGCCGGTTGAGTCGGCGCCGTGGGATCAGTGAACATTCACCACGACGCCGCCCGGCCGCCCTTGCTTACGCCAGGGCTCCCGCGCCAACGGAGGGGCTAGTCGGTTATCCTCCGACCCGACCCCCAGACGAGTGAGGCCGTGCAATGCAGGCTCCGGAGTCCCTGTCCAGAGCCCGCTGGTCTCACTAGGGGATCAGGCGAGCAGCGAACTGCCTTCGCCTTCTCCACGTACGTCTGCGCCGGAGCGGGTGCGCGTCCGCCGCGTCCTCGCGCACCCGCTGCGCCCGTCACCCTGAGACATAAGTTGACAAGTCCCATGTGACATTACTGCTTGACGACAGAAATAGGTAAAGTGGCAGTATTTCCCTGGACGAACGAAATTTACAAAGAGCAACCCCTAGAGTTACATTTTCGTTCTTCTCAGGTGAATCTTCCTTACGAATAAGCATCAAAGTGCCGAATTCAAGTGTCTTTTCCTATTAAAAATGTATTGAGTTGAATGAATAATTGAAAGATCTATTAAAGATGTATTGAGAATGTGTTGAGTTTCCTTGCTTCTTCAAGATTCGTTGACGCTATATTTTACTATTGTGCAATGTCACAATAGAATGCACTTCAAAGATTGCTGGTGAGAAAATTGGATCTTGAGTTACTGGTATTAAACTCGCTATAATAGCAATCTCGTAAAATATTTCTATAGCAAATTGTACTTCTTGTTCCCGCGAGCGTTCTATGAGTTTTATTCAAAGAATTTTAAGCGTAAATTTTACAATCCAATTATGCCAGTCTAATTACATTAAGTTTGGTTTTTAACCGACTTAGTAAAAGGAAGAGGTACTCAATTCAATTGTATGTTTTTTTTTGTATGCTACGCGATAATAACATTTGTGAACCGATTTTGATGATTCTTCTTTTATTGGAAAGAGAGTGGTCCCATTTATATTTGAAGAAAATATTCCAGCTCTAAGGGTGGCAAACTAGGGGATGAATGACTTTTGAAGTCGGTTTTTTTAATACTCTATTAAAAAATGAGATTATTATTTGTGTGTATATGATTTTTTTTTTTTGTTGGAAAGAGGTTACCTCGTACTGATACCATTTAAATTTGAAGAATTTCAACCACTTTCCGTTAACTGTTTTCAATAAAACTTGGCAAAAAGATGTAACTCCACAAACTTTTAATTTTGGTTAATTTTTTTTATAAAAAGGGTATAATTAACCCCCTTTACACAGTCACTCTATCGCGCGTGATTAGGAGCGTAGAGAACGCGCAATTGTGCGCGATTACCTGTTTGAAGTTTTTTTAACCTAACGTTCTTTCGCGCGCAACTGCTCGTGTTCGTTTTTGCTACAACGGAAAGAGCGTCCGTGTAAAGGCTAATAACGCAGGATACACCGCGTGAAAGCGGCGCGTGTTGGAGTGCGTAATTGCGCGCCCGACTGATAAGGCGCGGTCTTTCCCTTTTCCTTCCAACGTCTTTACACACTTGTCTGTGTAAAGTCCGCTATTATTTCCATATAATTTTATTTATTTATTTATTTATTTATTTTATTTGAAGGAGAACCAACGGCTGTTATACAGAATAAAAACTTAAATAAAATCAGAAAGCCAATTAAAGGTCCCCACCAATAGAAACACTATAAACAAAATTTGGAGCATCACTTAACTATACCCGTACATATAAAAAGAAAAAAGAATAAAAGTAGCTTATCCACAAAACAGATTAAACAAATTTACAACTCATATATTAACACACACAGAAAAAAAAAAAAAAAATAAACAAACAATTACCTATCAAAAACAAACTTAGTCATAACACGCTTTACCGATGTCGCACCAGTGTTGAAGAGATCGATGTCGACCTGCTTAGATCATGAATTAAAGCTATTGCTTGCCCGTAAAAGAAATGCATTCTGCCGAAAGTTCGAGGAAGCTGGGGGTACGTATAGGAGTGGATTAAACCTAAGGGCCCTTGAAGGGGCTCTAAGAGAGACCTTGGCCACAAGTTCCGGGGAGTCAATAACACCTATAGCAATTTTATTAAGAAAAACTACATCAGCAATCTGCCGTCGCTCATCGAGTGGCAAAAGATGATGCTTTTTGCACACAGCAAGATACTGGCTCGAATCATACCGCGCCCCTGTTCGAAAGCACAAATATTTCACGAATCTACGTTGAACATTCTCAATACGAGATATGTAAGTAAGATATCTAGGGCTCCAGACCTGCGATGCGTATTCCAGATGGCTACGGACAAATGAACAATATAAAATTTTTAGTGTTTTGGCCTGTCCGAACTCTCTGGAATTACGCATCACAAAACCAAGTGCTTTGAAGGCTTTCGAGATAATAGCGTCGACATGCGAATCGAATAACAACTTGCTATCATGAAGCACACCAAGGTCCCTCACCACAGAATTACGCTGCAGTTTGGTATTTTTTAAACAATAGTCAAAATCAATTAAGTTGCGTTTGCGGCTAAAGGTAATAACGGAGCACTTAGAGGGATTCAGGTCAAGCTGGTTAACGGTGCAATACGTGTCAAGTCTCATTAAGTCTTCTTGTAATAGAATAGCTTCAGAAATTGAATAAATAGGCGCGAAAATCTTCATATCATCGGCAAAACACAAAAGTTGAGATGATTTAAAACAGTGTTCAATGTCATTGATAAAGATCGCGAACAAGAGAGGTGCGAGCAAAGAACCCTGCGGGACGCCACTAGGAACCCTCACCCACCCAGACATGTAATTTTTTACGACAACGGCCTGTGATCTATTGTTTATATAAGACGTCAGCCATCTAAGTAGATCTCCACTAATACCAATCTTCTGAAGCTTGCAAACGAGTAAATCATGCTGAATCCTGTCAAACGCTTTGCTATAATCCGTGTAAACGACATCCACTTGGCAGCCACTATCCATATACGAAGTCAGGGAATCGTTGAGCAGTACCAGATTAGTCACCACGGAACGTCCTTTCAAGAAACCATGCTGAGTGGAGCTAAATGATTGCTTAAGTGCTGAGTACAGTTGGTTGTAAACTATCCTTTCAAAAACTTTTGAGATAATGCACAGCTTTGAAATTGGCCTGTAATTCGTAATGCATGATCTGGACCCTTTTTTGTGAACCGGTGTGATGTAAGCACGCTTCCATACACTAGGCATCGTACCCTCTTCCAACGATTTGGTAAATAAAATGGAGACTGGTAAAGATATAGTTTTAGAGCAGCGGATGAGGAATTGTGCTGGAAGTTGATCAGGACCAGCTGACTTCCAAGGATCTAGTTGCGAAAGAAGTTTAGATACACTATTAATATCAACGCTTATATCCGAAATACTAGCCAAGGACAGAGCCGAGTCTCCTCCACAAATAGTTTGAGCCGGACCGTCCAAAAAGTTAGAATTGAAATATTCAGAAAATGCATTGCAAATGGAGCTGCCTGTATTAAGAACAGAACCGCTGAATTTCATACTGCAAGGCATCTCACTGATATTAGACTTGGATTTAACAAATGACCAAAACATTTTTGGATTATCTTTCAACGAATTCTCAACTGAGCTAATGTAACTACGATAACATTGTTTTTCTAGTGTTTTACAGCGGTCTCTTAGCAGTTTAAAAGATTGCCCATCAGCACTGTTGCCATAAATCCTAAATTTCCGTTGGAATTTATATTTTTCCTTGAGACACTTTTTCAAGGCAGGGGAAAACCATTTAGGATAATGCCTACCAGTGGCTACCGACTTACACGGAATGTACTTGTCCCTCAAAGATAGAAAAAAGGTGTAAAAATAATCAACAGCAGCCTCGAGAGATTTAGATCCTAATATGCACTGCCATTTCACTTCTGAAATCTCAGCGTTAATCGCATCATAGTTACCCTTATTAAAAATATACTTAACGTACGGAGCACTGTTCAGAGGAACAAAGTCAGTAAACTGCGGTTCGATAGTCAAGGCGCCGTGGTGTTGGTCAATTGGAACGATATTTACGATTATTGTAACTCTTAAACAGTGGTAGCCAAGTGGAAAAATGGGACGAACAAGTTGTGCGCCTGGTAGTAAGCGACACGCTTGTGAATGATAGTTGTCGTGCCATTCAGAGTTTGCAAAAATCGAATCGCAAAAACGCAGCAGAAATATGTAAGGTATTTCCCTGGACGAACTCTTTCACAAGATCTACTGCTATTAAAGTAGTTGTGCTACTTGCGGGAAGTTATGAATGTTTTTTCTCAGAGCGATAGTCACGTTGAGACAACAGGCGCTGGTTCGAGTCCAATCGGATTGAATGAATAATAATAAACTAGTGGAGTATTTTCACGAAAAATAGATGAATTTTGTAGTAGTAACATTATTACATTCCATATAAGGGAGAAGGGGTGACTGAAAACCACCGCTGTGATTGTCCTGAACAAGGCCCCAAGTCTGCGAACTCAAAATCATCTCAGTTATGTCGATAGAATGCCAGTGGCGGGATTTTGTGCGTTTAGTATTCTGCTAAAAGTTTAGAATAGCGACTTGTCAGTGGTTAGCTATCGAATTATTATGCCACCGCCATTGCATTTTTTTGGTATTCTGCTCTACAATGGCACGTCGATGGCGTGGTCTACTAATTATTTGACATAAAGAAAATGCTTTTAATTTGAAAACTAAATTCTGCCGCCGTTTGTTGAAAAGGCGCACATGATTTTTTTAAATTTTGTTATGTATGTCATCGAGCACCGATCAGACCGAAAGATCCGGCCGGATTCGAACCGACGTCTTTTAGCTTACCGTGCCAGACGCTATGCCCACTATGCCACGGAACGAACCAGTGGACCTCACGAATTTTTCGGTCGGATCTTTGTATTTGGTTTTTCAACGACTTTTAAACCGTAGCGCCATCTATGAGAAATCTATGAAAGTTTTTCGTCACACAGATACCTTTACAGGTACCAACCCTGGCTAGAGATGTCGCTATTAACTTTAATTAAGGAAAGAAGAAAAATAAATAAAACAAGCTGAGTCTTGGTTGTCACGTTGCAAATTCGGGATTATAGTCTAGTGTCAACTGTTAGTGTCGCCAAGGAGCATATATGTAGATGTCGCTGTCATAATTTTACGAAATAAACAGCGTGTATTTTCATTTAACGAGAAATTATTTCCTATGTACTATTAAATAAAAAATTAACAAAATATTGAAGAGATATATGTAAATAAATAAGTTCAACTTAACTTTTAATTATTACAAATCCATATTTAGACAATAAATTCGAAAATAATATTGTTTCCATTAGTATACAAGTAACTATTTTAAGATTGCTAAATTTGACTTATGAACATTTAACATTAAAGTAATACTTTAATGTTAAAGTCGCGTCATAGTACGAACTTAGTGAATGAATAGTCACAAAACTGCCAATAAAACATCATAGTTTTAACATTATAATAACCTTACTTTAAGCGCGTCATGGTACGAAAAGTCAATGTAAGGTTAACGTAATATTATTTTAAGAGGTTGTGATAGGTCCCATGTTAATGCTTTTTAGTGTCAGGTTTGATACGTAGGCATCTTGGCAAATACACAAATGATTTACTCACCTCCCCTCTATTCCTATCCTAAAAAAATGCACTGATTTGAGGATAGGACATTCCCCGTTTTGACGGGTTCTGTTATAACTACGCCGCGCTAGCGGATATTACGGAAAAATCATCGTTACGGAAAACCGTCTTAGCGCCTCCTCTGTATGTGAGAGACCAGAGTGGGCGGCGCAGCAACCCCCTAACACCTGGGCATATGGGCACATCTATCGTGGGAATAACTCACGGTCAGTCAGTGCGTTCACCCTATCCCATTTTGGCCCCGCCACTTAATATCATAAGTTTGTTTTGTTTATATTGGAGGCAATAATGAGAGATTTATCATTTATTTACCATTAAAAATATCATGATATCTATAATAAAAAAGAAATGTATATTTGCCAATGTTTAGTAACAATACCTCTGAATAAAGTAAATTTACAAGCACAAGAGTTATTGCTCCATTTTGATGTAAGCTGAGTGTCTGGCCCAAATAAAAAAGGCAATGGACAGAATAACAATAAATTGCGATTGAAGAGCCCTTAAAAAAAGGGGTTCTTCGTATGTAAAATATTCGATATACAGCTTTTAAGGCGCGTTACCAGAGGAGAAGCAGGGAAATTATTTTTGCTAGATCAAATGGTTTAGATATTTACTGTTAAGTAATGGTCTCACAAAAAATATTCTACGTTAGGCGCACAGTATGTTTACGGAATAAATAAGAAAAAAATAGTATAAAATGGTCGGAAATTAATGAATTGCTTAGTGTTAATGTTTAATGAAAGGTTAAAATAAAAATCTAAAACGTTTTATTTATGAATTATTATTATTAGTTATGAATAAAATATTTATCTTTGTACATAATTTTTATATGGAAATATTTATTTTTAAGTACTATACACACAACAATTGTGTTGTTTTTTCAACTGAAATCCTATTGTTATTAAATTCATATTTATTCCAAATTTTCCTAATTTGCCTAGCGGTTTAATGACTTGCCGCACCGCCCGCTACCCCGTCAGTCGCCATCGGGCGCTTGTCGACGTTGGATTTGTGTCAAATTTTCTCCACAGCTCGCCTTCTAAAATCTAGATTCACGTTGAAATTACGCGAAATATTTCGACATGGGCCTAGATTTTAAAATTTAATCTCCATTATTAACATTGTAGCATAAATAAATTGGAAATGTTTGTCTCAGTCTATAATATCTTAAAATGATAAGGGATAGGTGGGAGTCCGATGTGCTTACGAAGTTCACCAAACTTTAACGCCCTGGGAGCTCGGTGAACTTAGCAGGTATCATGTAATTATGAAATACATTCATTCATTCATTCATTTTATTTTTATTCTGTAACTTTTGTACTAACAGCAGAATTGATAGCTTGTATGTGTACTAACTATATGGACTGTATATTGTCTGCAATAAATTATTTTTAATTATATATTATAGTATCGAGTTCTCAGGTTTTCGCGATTGTTACATATAGGAAATGAAACTATTTTTCCGGATTTAAATCGCGTATATTTCTTTTTTCACATATTTAGTATATTATTTTATTGAATGAATTTTTATTAAGTTCAATTTATTATTAATTAATAATAGAAACTAGATATTAACTAGCTAATAATTTGTAAAACTTAATTTAGCGTAAATTGGAATGTTTTCTTTGTAAAATTAAAAACAAGGTATTTATTAATAACAATTGTAACTATAGTGAAAAAATAGGGTGGTTTGCATTAATATTAGACATAACTGGTTGAAGACTGTACCGCCTCAGTCAACCGTGACCATGGGACCTGTAAAGGGCCCGAAACGTCGGTTTGTTTGAAAAAGCAAATACACGGAAAAATAGTTTCATTTCCTATATATATAGTATTCATTTCGAGTTCACATGGCATGAAAAACATTCCAGTCAATTAGTTTTTTAAACGGCCATAATACAATTTTATAGTCAAAGTTACTAAGTAACTAACAAAATTAAACTTAAGTAAATGACAAAATGAAATTTGGATTTAGGAATATCTAGTCTGAGGTTTGTAGCTTAGAAGTTTGAGATTAGAAGGTTAGAAGTTTGAGATTGGTAGTGTAACTGGGACGTAGCTCGGATTGCGTAGCGAGAGATACTTTTATGAATTTAAACTGGAATAATCTTTAAAATTTACTTTATTGCACTTTTTTACATGCTTATAGTGTTGGGCTATATTTCGATCTATCAAGATGCTCCATTCTTTTCTCACTTCATTTTCAAAAACATTCTAATTACAAAACTATTCATTCAGCCAGAGATTCTACTCATAGAGAGACTAGACTAGAGCCTAGACTACAGTAGCCAGGGCAGTACTGCCACTTTACCTATTTCTACCGCCAAGCCGTAACGCTCAGGTTACTGTGTTCCATTTGTGAAGGGTAAGGGTGCTGGTGAAATTACAGGCGCATGAGACTTGTCAATTTATGTCTCAGGGCGACGGGCGCAATGGGGGTGCTCCCAGATCTTTGATTTAAAGGTCTGAGTAGCTCTACACTGCGAGTTATTAGTCCCGCTCAGACCACATAAATACCTTCCGTGTAGTCCCGTCATTTGGTATTATAAAAAAAAAGGTTGTAGAATAATTTATCCGATACGAACGAATATTATAAACACACACAATGAAAGTGGAAGTGGTTAGGCCATTAATTGTTTTCTTGTACAAATAAATGTCGCTTCACAGTATAACATGGCGTATTCATACAAATTTCTACATATGAAGTATCAAGTTTCTGAAAATTGTGTAACTATACTATAGAAAATACTTGGAGCAGCCAGTAAATTTTTCTCGTCTACGACCCACTTAAAACTTCAATATCGAGTTACGAACGTTAACAAGAAGTGTCGAAATTCAATCGCGGAAAACGTTATACACACTTGTAATATTAAATTTTATCTTGTCGATAAGCGAAACATTCAAAGACCTTAAGGCATTGACTTACAATTATATGGACGTCGGGTCCGCGCTAAAAAGTGTCCGCACTTGTAAGGCGCTAAAATCGTACACAGAGCGCCAAACTCCGCTTTAGTCTTCATTTGTTCTACTGACAGCGCGATACTGCGATGACATTACAATTTAAATTTCGAATAGGTTGACTTGGGACATTTTTTTCGTGGTTTTTGTATTAGACCCGTCGTCCATTTATTTGTAAGTCAATGCCTTAAGGCGTCTTTTTTTATTATACTAAGTGACGGGACAAACGAGTCGTGCGCCTGGTGGTAAGCGACACGCCTGTCCATAACAGTCGCAGAGCCGCTCAGAAATACACATATAAGTTGAAAAGTCCCATGTGCCTGTAATTTTGCCCGCACCCCTTCAAAACCGGAACGCAGTAATGCTCACAATACATCTTGGCGGCAGACATAAGTAAGGTGGGCTTAAGAGAGGCTTTAGTTTTCGTAATTTAAGAGGTAACAATAAGTTAACACAATTCGACTGTGAACTGGCAATCGGTACTATCTAAATTTTGACAACTTTATAGTATTAAGAAAAAAATTGTTTGTGTCATAGTTTTTAAATATCTTTTTAACACCCTTGCTCGTAAAGCTGATGTAATTCCACCGGTTTTAAATATGTAAAGCGGGTCATAAAAAACGCGTGTGTTACCAAAGCAAATAGTTAAGTTATAGTCCATACAAATTCCATAACAGTATTATTTGCCATTTCAAATATGGAACTGATCGCCGCCTCACGACTCCAGCTAGTGAGCAGCGCGCTGTTGCTATTCAAATTTCGAACAAATCGCCGCGCGGCGCCAGTCAGTAGGCAGCGCTAGCGCGCTGTTAAAATGGCGTTCACTAACTGTTTCAATAATTAAAAATGAACAAAACATAAAATGTTTTTTTTCTGTTTCCTCGCAAATGTATTAAAAAACGTCGTACGATATACGTGCGTATTGGTTATAACCATCTTTACGCACTAATATCGTAATGTACTATTATTACACATGTATGTATGTTATTACGTATTTTTATTTAATAAACCAGATGCTATATAAATGATTTTGTTCTTCACCTGTAAAGTTGCCAAAATTGAGATATGTAGTACCGGCTGCCAGTTCACAGTCGAATGCTAAAACTGATGCAAATAAAGTAATGAAACCATCTTTTAATTGAATAGAAATATAGTAGCATAGTCAATTATTTAGTCAAGTGTGAGTTGTCCATAAAATAGAATAAAATTTATCAAATTAAAATTTTACTCACTCAAAGTGTACTCAGACAATTTTTTCACAACAAATTTTTTAAATAAAAATTCAATCAATAAAATAATTTGTAAAACTTAATATAGCGTAAATTGGAATGTTTTCTTCGTGAAATTAAAAAAAAAGGTATTTAATTAATAACTATTGTAACTATAGTGAAAAAATAGGGTGGTTTGCATTAATATTAGACATAACTGGTTGAAGACTGTTCCACCTCAGTCAACCGTGACCATGGGACCTGTAAAGGGCCCGAACGTTGGTTTGTTTGAAAAAAACAAATATACGCTATTTGAATCCGGGAAAAATAGTTTCATTTCCTATGTGTAACAATCGCGAAAACCTAAGAACTCAACAAATACAACATTTGCAAACAAACAATTGAGCAAACGATCGGCCCATTTGTACAATTTAATTAATAAGGAATCAGAAATATACGCCAAAAGTTATAGAGACTGCAAAAAAGTTATATCAAAATGGCTACAGTCGAAATCGTATGAGGAAACCGAAGATCTATTAGAACACTTTCTTTAAAAACACTACTTTCCTAATCTATGGCAACAGGTTAACACACACACAAACACACACACACTTACACACTCTTTCATATACAAATGCACACACATACGTTTTAAGATTCAAATTAAATTTAAAATTAGAAGTGAAGAAAGTTGAAAATTTTTAAAAAAAATTGTGTTTTGTTTTGACGATGTTTGAAAATGTAAAAATTAAACACTAAATTAAGTATACTTTAAAAATGTTAAATATGCATTTATAGCTATGGAAGAGCGGTGCCTCCTGACACAGGCTTGATAAGATCAATAGGAGGTACCATCCACTGTTAATGTAAAGTTAATTGTATTACTGAAATAAACATTTTATTTATTTATTGAATTGATGTTCAATTATTTTTTATGTGAAAATACTCCACTAGTTTGTTATAATTATTAATACACAGATCGAACAGAGAAAATCAGAGAAAAAAATTGATAGCATGGAACACAAAACAATCCTCTTCGCAGATGACATATCAGTGATTGTCACTTCACCAACGAAATCAACACTGGAACGAACACAAAAATGAATTAATAAAACAATGACATCTCTAATTAAATGCCTACAAAACAATAATTTTCTAATTAATTTAAGTAAGTAAGTTAAAAATAATGAATTTTAATAATTTTAAGACAAAAACAGTTAACAAGAATTATAACGGACAAATTCTGCAGAACGCTACCAATGTGACATTCCTAGGATTAATTATAGACCAAAAATTGAATTGGAGGGAGCAAATGGATAAAGAATGTACTAAAATCATACTAAAATAAATAGATTTGCGTTTGCTCTTTACAAATTGTCAAAAGTAGCAAATAAATATACCGCCATGATAGCTTATTTCACGCATGTGGAATCTGCACTCAGATACGGACTCATAATTTGGGGCAACGGCTCAGACTTTGGGAAAGTTTTTATTGCTCAAAAGAGGTGCATACGGGCCATCTGCAATGTAACGCTATATGTCTCATGTCGACCTTACTTTAAAACGCTGAATATATTGCCTCTCCCATGCCTGTACATTCTCGAGGTTGGTATATTTGTAATATTAAACCAAAATTTATAATGGCCAAAAACATAACTGCTAGAAGCCTTAGAAACCCAAATAAAATAATACTAGACACAATATCAAAGACAAAACGCTTCCAAAATAATTCTTACGCTGCTAATTCTTATGCTTTAAGCCTCTTCCATTATCAGTTTTAAAAAAGAATTGCGTAAATAGCTTTTACATCTTTTGTTCTACTCAGTTGACGATTTTATGATGAAGAGTGAGCTCGTCTTTTTTTAGGACACTTTACATAAATAGCGGGCCTGAGGGCGCCCAAGTTCTTTAGCTTGTCAGTGATTAGGCATTGAGCGTAGTTTACTAGTTGTTTGTTTGACGTTTCTTTCCATGGATTCTACTTACAATTATTAACTGCCTCCTCAACCGGGAGAAATATTTGTATGGCCTACATTTATTTTTCTCGTGAGTTTGGGTGTAATTTGTGGTTGTCTATGTGTGTGTCCATGGTACCCGCGACACAGCGTTTTCCTAGTGCGGGGCTATGTTGAGTGTGTGCGTTATTAGTATTATTATTATTAATTAGAGTGCTTTTATCGGCCGTTTCCTCATGTCCCCACTGGGTACTGGGTACTGGTAGGAGCACGAGAACTAATATGTCACTATGCTCCTATCGTCACGTCGTATCTAATTAGTATACTGAACTAGAATAAAAAATATCAAAATAAAAAGGTCAAAAATATCCTTATTCCAAAGGTAAGAAGAAAATTACACTTAAAAGGTCACTTTGCGCTCTTTCGTAAGGCATCACGTTTGACCAAATAATTGGCTACGCCAAAATTGTGTTCACAAAAAATGACATCATGTTATAATTATTAATACAAAGATCGAACACTCAGAAAAAACACTCA
>NW_020653477.1:230755-262663 GCF_003589595.1 Hyposmocoma kahamanoa
ACACTGACCCAGGACACGGCCCTCCATGAAACTTTTCACCTTTAAATGAATTTTGAACCTTTAGTGGACCCAGATCAGAACCAATTTCGAAAGGTCTATTTTTGCATATAGTTTATGGAATTCAGGAACTAGCGACCACAGCGTAAACCACTGCGTCGCCCAAGTCCCTGATAGTTGAAGGTATTAAAAGGTTAAAGGAAGAAAAGTTGTCGATACGAAAATATGCATTTTAAATAGGTAAGCGATTTCTATATCTTCACATCTCTAAACGTGTTTGTACATATATGTATGTCGGACCCAGTTGTCACTCCGAACTGTAACAATTTTGAATTTGACCCCCCTTATTTCCCAGAATTAAGGCAAACCGTGGGTTACAATCTTTTAATTCACTGTACAAAATACATACAAAACTTGAAAGTTAAAGTAAGCCCGAGGTGGACAGAGCGCGTAGGCTACTCGAGCTGGATTGCATACACTACTATAATCTAGTTATAAACTAAAGGTTACATACAAAAAAAAAACTAAATGTAATTAAGCAAACAGTTGACACCAGCGGTGTAGAGACCCACAGGGTATTGAGCACGCTTTGTGCCCCAAGCATATAAATGATTAATTAATTCAACAATTACAGACTCCTAGTAACAAGAACAAGAAGCAATACTGATATGGAAGCTACATATATTGCACTTTTTGTTATGTGGAATTTACACAAATTAAATTATTCTGGATATCTTTCATTTATATAGCCAAAAGGTGTAGACAATAAAATATAGTACGACTAAATTGAAATGGAGTTTGGAACAGATTTCAAGAACGTATGACAATGATCATGCCAGATTCTATTTGGAGGACGTTTTTAAGTGTAAATTTATTTTACCTGTGGAATAAATGATTCATTAATAATAATAATAATAACGCACACACTCAACATAGCCCCGCACTAGGGAAACCCTGTGTCGCGGGTGCCATGGACACACACATAGACAACCACAAATTACACCCAAACTCATGAGAGAAATAAATGTAGGTCATACAAATATTTCTCCTTGCCCGGGAATCGAACCTCTGCGTGGCAGTGCGGCATGGTAACCGTTCGGCCACGGAGGCAGTTATCTTGGACATTGACTTTGAGGGAAATACCGCTACATTAGAACTTACCGACTTGGCAGGGAATAACCACTTTGGAAAATAAATTATATACTGTTTTATGACAAGAAGGCCAAGAAATTCAACTGCAACCCGAAGGAAAATTGGGTAAATGTCACGCGGCGGCGGCGAATTTAGGTCTCAGCAGAAACGTAAAGAAACCTTTAGATTTTCTACGCGTTACATTTTTCTGTAGTCTGGCACTCCAAATTTCAGTAACAGCTTGCACTGAACACAAAACTCACCAAGATTTGGAAGAAAATAAATCTTGAAGAATACCAATTGCGCCTTAAAACGGCCCATTCGCTACCTGCATGGCACTCCGTCCCGCAGGTAGGAGACTGCTCACACACTACTCTGCATATGGCCCACGTATGGAATGCCGCAGGATGCATTGCAGGATTTACAGGATTGAAGGACGGCTTGCAGGCTGCGATTACATGGCGGACTGCAATGCAGGATAATGAATATAAGGCGTCTAGAAGTGAAAGAGCGACTTCGTTCAAAACCGAACGGATGCCGAGATTAGTGTGCCAAGACGGATGCCGAGATTAGTGTGCCAAAAAGGGCCCATTCATTATTTTACATTCCTTTACTTCAAATTAAATTCAACATTGCATTTTCACGCCTTGAATAAGATGGGATGTAAAAAGACCGTCAAACGCTGGCTAAAAAATAAAAACTATGATGAAACAGAAGGCTTACTAGAAGTTATTTCATAATTATATTGTAAAAGCCAATTGTTTTATTCTTAATTAAATATAGCTATTTTGTTTTTAAGCACTAATATAATGAATATGTGCACAAACAAGATGCTTAAGATACAGATAATAATGTACTTAGTTTAGGCATCGCAACAATACTGGTAGGCTTCTAATAATTAATTGTATAGCTTCATGATTAGTATAATAATTAAGGTTTATTTTTTATTTTTTTACCAATTGTATATTGGCTTCCCTTACATTTGTTTTTTTTTACTTATATTTAGATTAAGTTATGTTGAAATAAATTTATCTTATCTTATCTTAGTCTGCCTAGCCGTCCGCCGCGTACTGCAGGATTATGAATGTAGTGGCAGTATGCATGCCATCCTGCAATGCCAAGCAACAGTCCCTATGTCCTGCGACTGCGAAACGCGAGCAAGCTCCGCCCAGCGCTAGCAGTCTACTTCGCTGTGAGTAGTAATCACGCAGGACGCCGGTGTCTTGTCGGTGTCGGAGATTGAATGTTGTTGCTAGACGCAACAATAGATCACAACAATCAATCATACAATTTTCTGGGCTAACACAAACTCAAACTAGGAATTCTTAATAATTAATGTCTATACAATGCTGAAGAAGAAACAGCTCAAGAATTTAAACATTTTTTGAAGTTTAATAAATAATGGATATCATGATTCTAACATAATTAAAAAAATATTTCAATAAATATAAGTAACAACTTGATTAAGACTGTTGGACTTACCTTTAGATATTCCTCACGGATACTGTCATAAAAACGAAGTACTATTTTTAACCGACTTCAAAAAAGGAGGAGGTTTTCAATTCGTCTGTATGTACTTTTTTCTTTTTTTTGTATGTATGTTACGCGATAACTCCAGTATTTGCGAACCGATTTTCATGATAATTTTTTTGTTGGAAAGGGGGTACTTCCACAGTGGTCCCATTTCATTTTGAAGAAAATAATCCACCTCAAAGGGTGGCTGTTCACGCATGAAGATGCATTTTCATAAATAGCGCCTAACATTAATTTAGGAGCAATTACGTTAATGGTTGATTTTGCTATTTCTCCAATTCAAGGCGTTTTTCTCTGAATATACTTTGAGTAGTGTCGTAGTGAGAACCTATTTTATTTTTAGTATAGTGGCGAACTAGGAGATATTTCAATAAAACTTAGCAAATAGACGTAATTCCACGTACTTTTGAGGTCGGTTTTTTTAGTACTCTGTACTGAGATTATAACGAGAAGCTGTGGTGAAATTTTACAACTAAACCTATGATAAAACTTTCATAGATTTCTCATAGATGGCGCTACGACTAAAAAAGTTGTTGAAAAACCAAATACAAAGACACGACGTAAGCACATAGAAAAATTCATGAGGTCCGCTGGTTCGTTCCGTGGCTTAGTTGGTATAGCGTCTGGCACGGTATACGGAAGACGTCTATTCAAATCTGGCCGGATCGAATTTATTCTGAGTGTTCGATCTTTGTATTAATAATTTTATAACTTATTCCTGTAGCCAAA
Organism: Hyposmocoma kahamanoa; assembly: GCF_003589595.1. Lineage (NCBI taxonomy): Eukaryota > Metazoa > Arthropoda > Insecta > Lepidoptera > Cosmopterigidae > Hyposmocoma > Hyposmocoma kahamanoa. The sequence goes on from NW_020653477.1 coordinate 234,146, forward strand.
TATCTTAAAGTGGCTACCAATCTTTGTTCAGCAGAAATGCTGTCACGCATCTTAGTTGTTTTGTATTGTTATTTTCGGCCCCACTTTATTTAATAAAAATTTAAAAGTCTCTTCATTCATACTCAAATAATTCTGGAAATCATCAGGATGAATTTCTTTCAATAACTTCGTATCACAGGCACATCGAGTACATAACCAGAAATAGAGACGAAATGTCATTTAATTTGTTTGAAAACTATTCTGCCAAATCATTACGGTGACAACTGCGCTCCGATTGGCCAGCCCGAATTCGAAACAATTGCCGGGTGCCGTAATTGTTTCACTTCATATCGACCAGTTTAACTTGAACTTTGCTATAATGGACGAAAATTGAAAAATTACATATTTCATATTTAATTACCCATGAAGTGTGTTTTGCTGTTTTTCAGACACCACTGAGTGGAACAGCCCCCTATTGTTAGAGATATTATCTTTATTACAAAATACAGAATATTTTTGGAATACACGGTGACGTACACACACTGTACTTTCTAATTTGTGATTTCAATGCAAACGAGAGTTGATATTTAAAAGCGATATAAGGCCCATTTGCGTGATGAGTTGCCAGGGATTGAAGGCCCTTATTTCGTCTCTATATTTATAATATATAAATATACGATGCCAAAGCATAACCATTTTTGTATGACGAATAGTGAACAGCTTCTTCTCCCAGAACCTTTTTTTATTTTTGTCCATTTAACAAAAAGAAAAAAGGAGAATAGCGATTCTCTTTTTATTTTGATATCGCTCGTTTTGGCACATTAATTTGAAAGTTGACCGATACTTGCAAGATTATCTACAAAACCGACACTGGGCCATACGCAAGATAGCGCGGCGGACTGCCTTACAGGTAGTGAATGGGCCGTTAAACACAATGAAGTTAACCCAATTTTGTGGAGAAACCATGAACTGATGCATTAAAAGCCAATTACATTGTCGTGGCCTTAGAATAATAACGCATAGAATGATAGTTTCATATCAAACGAACTGTCACAAGTGAGGTAAAAATCAAATTCATGTAGGCTAGTTTTAGTAGTAGGTTAATTTTCGGTTTTAGTGAATATTTATATAAAAATACAAGTTGAAACGCGTTACTTCCTTGTGGAATGTGATGTTAGTATCTATTTTATGTTTGTCTGACGTAATTTTACACTCATTTACCGCACATTTCGTCATTTTTAGCTAAAATTCTGGAGCGTTCGCGGTGCAAGTTGACCTTGAGCACTGAAGGCCCGCCCGCTCGTGTAGGCCCTTTGGGAGCGCTTCAATTTGCCTCACTTAGCGTGTGCGGGCTAGGTTTCTATGCGTTATTATTCTAAGGTCGTGGCTTTCTTAATTGATTAACCATAAAAAACTATAAACTTTCGAAAAAATATTCTAGCAACACAGAAATACAGATAACGTACATCACAGACCAAAATGTTCGTTCAAAAAAATAATTTAAACCGACAAAAGACATCGACTAAATGGAAATTAAGCAATTTAAATATGTTAACCGATTCAAATAAAATAGTTTATCAGTTTAAATATGCGACAAAACGTAATATAACAGAATTCGATTTGTTGTTCACGTCAAGTGCTTTACAAAAGAATAAATCTTGGCTAATATTATTGCGTGTTGTTTTCTAATTATGAGAGAAACGTTTATTATGCTATCTACCAATCACATTAACTCAACTAACGCTATATATATAACTAGTCTCGATCAAGGTTTCTTTGTTCATAAATGTCACGTCCGTTTTTAACCGACTTCAAAAAAGGAGGAGGTTCTCAATTCGACTACATGTTCTTTTTTTTTGTATGTATGTTACGCGATAATTTGTGAACCGATTTTCATGATTTTTGTTGGAAAGGGGGTAATTCCATAGTGGACCCATTTCATTTTGAAGAAAAGCATCCACCTCGAAGGGTGGCTGTTCACGCATGAAGATTCATTTTTATAAATAGCGCCTAACTTTAATTTAGGAGCAATTACTTTAATGCTTGATTTTGCTATTTCTTCAATTCAAGGCGTTTTTCTCTCAATATACTTTGAGTAGTTTCGTAGTGAGAACCTATTTTTTTTGGGGATATTTCAATAAAACTTAGCAAATAGACATAATTCCACGTACTTTTGAGGTCGGTTTTTTTAGTACTCTGTACTGAGATTATGACAACTCAACCTAGATGAGGTCGCAAAAGTGGTGACGCTGGTATTGATCGAATGAAAATGGTCGTTGGCAGCGTTACTGTATGAGGATAAGGAATGAAGTTGATGACCAATGCTTTATATACCAGCGCGCTTTTAGTGTGGGCTTTCTAAATCACTGTGAAAATTAGATAACGGAATCAATCGTAACGAACTGATATTATTATTTCTCTTCCGGCTGAATAAACTGATAACAAAGAGTGAATAGATCTATTATCAATCCACGATCGTTTCTTATTTAATTCCTGACTATATCAGTAATAAAGATGTTTCCCTAACCCTACGATGTCAACAGTTCAAAAGACAAAATAACGTAGAAAACTTTCTTAATTCGCTTGGTTTATTCCGCAAGCAAGTTAATATGATACACGGAATTCCTTTGATGTCAAATACAAATTGTACAATGAGAAAGGAGTGTTGTTTATGTCCTTAGCTATAGTACAATACTAGTCCAACGTTTTTTATGATAAATATAATTGAAAGACCAAGTACAAAGACACGACGCAAGCACATAGAAAAATTCGTGAGGTCCGTTGGTTCGTTCCGTGGCTTAGTTGGTATAGCGTCTGGCACGGTATGCAAGAAGACGTCGGTTCGATCGAAGGAATTTTTTCTGAGTGTTCGATCTTTGTATTAATAATTATAACAAACTAGTGGAGTAATTTCACGAAAAATAATTGAATATCAATTCAATAAAAATTTAATTATTAATTGACTATTAAAATTTTTGCAATATTAAACAATAGGTTAGAATTATTAATAATAACTAAGATTCGAACAAAAGACTCGAATCAGTGTTTCTTGGGCAACCTGTTTACCGACTAAGCTACAAAACGCGTTAGCAGAACTCACGAATTTCTCTATGCGTTTATTACAGATATTTATTTTTTGTTTTCAACAGCTTTCGCCGTAGCGCCACCTATGAGTAATCTATAAGTTTTTCTTCATCCAACCAGGTACTTTTACAGCTACCAGATGTTGCCAAGAGATGTCGCTGTACGATTTGTAATATTGATTTTTTGTTTATTTATTTTTTTGTAAAATTTCTCCACTAGTTTGTTATAATTATTACTAACAAAGATCTACAAAGAAAATTCCTTCGATCTGATAGGACTCGAAACTGTGTTTGGTTTGCCAATCTAGGGTAACCGCCCTACCAACTGAGGTACATAGTAAATGACGTATACTTTATACTAAATACTTAAAATAATTAAAATAACTTAAAAATATTTGCACTCACAGAACAATAAATAGAGTAGGTAGAAGTCATTGACTTACAATTATATGGACGTCGGGTCCGCGCTAAAAAGTGTCCGCACTTGTAAGGCGCTAAAATCGTATACAGAGCGCGACACTCCGCTTAAAGTCTTCATTTGTTCGACTGACAGCGCGATACTGCGATGACATTACAATTTAAATTTCGAATAGGTTGACTTGGGACATTTTTTTCGTGGTTTTTGTATTAGACCCGTCGTCCATTTATTTGTAAGTCAATGGTAGAAGTGCTTAGTTCGCGTGACACCGCGCAACAACGGTTCGCGGTTTCCGCAACCTTGAACTGAGTCCGACATTTTCGCTTTTTGTACATTATAATAGTGTCAATTATCTCGCGCAAAACGTCGAAAATCTTAGACAAATGTCCTATTTCGCTACTTTGGAATTTAAAAATGAAAGTCGCACTTGTAATATTATCTATCATTATTAAGTCTGTATTTCATTTTCATATATTTTTAACCGATTTCAAAAAAGGAGTAGGTTCTCCATTCGACCGTATGTTTCTTTTTTTTTCGCATATATGTTACGCGATAACTCCGGTATTTGTGAACCGATTTTGATGATTCTTTTTTTGTTGGAAAGAAGGTACCTTCATAGTGCTCCCATTTCATTTTGAAGACAATCATCCACCTCTAAGAGTGGCTGTTCACACATGAACATTCATTTTTATAAATAGCTCCTAAATTTTATTCTAAGGAGCAATTATTTTAATGGTTGATTTTGCTATTCTCCAATTCAAGGTGTTTTTCTCTCTCAGTATACTTTGAGTAGGGAGAACCGATTTTATTTATCTCCTGTGTCAAGTTCCGTATAGTGGCGAACTAGGGGATAAATCCAGGTTTGCGCACTTTTCGGTAACCGATTTCAATAAAACTTGGCAAATAGAAGTCATTCCACGTACTTTTGAGGTCGGTTTTTTAGTACTCGGTATTGAGATTATCAATTTTCTGTTTATTAGATATATTATTTGTCGCTTCTATTTTGGAAAACTAAATAAACATCTCAAATTTGTCCTCGTTCAGCTATTAACCGCTAGATGGCAGCACATTGATCGATATTTCAATATAAAATCAAAACGTCGTAACTTATTAATAGGCATTGATGGTATTCAACTTTCCACTATATGCCAACAGGGTAAAGTTTAAATTATAGGAATAGTCCAGAATTAGTGATTTCTTTTTAAATTTGAGGTTATGACAAATCATTATCAAGATTTTATTTTATTATATCGAGTTCTTAGGTTTTCGTGATTATTATACATAGGAAATGAAACTACTTTTCCGGATTTAAATCGCATACCAACGCGCATCAACCGTAACCATGGGACCTGAACCCGAAACCCGTTTGTTTGTTGGAAAAAATTAATATACGCGATTTAAATCCGGAAAAATGGTTTCATTTCCTAAGATATTATAGTATTTTAATGATCAATGTGTGAGTTTTTGGCGACAGCGGTTCTGATAGTAATGTAGTTTTAAGACATTTCCATTGTTTTTTTTTCTTCCGGGCGCAATATGGGCTAGCGCCGGCGCTGATATATTTTTTTCTAAATCAATTAATTTCATATTAGATTTACTAAATAGAAGAAAACCTCAATATGTACAGTCGACAAATATTGCGTTAATCAACACACCGTTCACAAACGTCGTTTAAATTTCACACGAGTGCCTGCAATACCCTGCAATATCAACAAATGAAAAACGTGGTTGTGTGGTCTTGCTTTGCAATTTTAAACTTTAAACTGGTCCCTGACAGAGTCTTTTTAAATTTAGCTTTAGGATAGTTATTGCACGTTGAATATAGAATCTGTGTAGTTGCCTACGGCTTTTTCATGGAGAAGTATCAACAACCTACTCACAAATTCATTGATTTACATAGGTATAATAGACATTTTATATTGAATCAATATAAGCACTGCGGCACAGATTTTTTATTTATTTATTAAGAAAACCAACGGTATTACATTACATATTTTAAATAGTATATAAGCCAAGAGCAAAGCTAATGACAGGTTTCCCTCGTTTATACAAATATCATTATGTAATATTAAACAAATTTACCTTTTTTTTTGAAGTACAATCTGAACAAAACAGAGGTTGATACCATCCTGCTGCCTCCGTGGCCGAACGGTAACCATGCCGAACTGCCGCGCAAAGGTCGCAGGTTCGATTCCCGGGCCGGGAGAAATATTTGAATGGCCTACATTTATTTCTGTCGTGAGTTTGGGTGTAATTTGTGGTTATCTATGTATGTTTCCATGGCACCCGCGACACAGGGTTTCCTAGTGCGGGGCTATGTTGAGTGTGTGCGTTGTTATTATTATTATTATCCTATTAAGTTTGAATACTTGTGTCAGAAACTTCCGCTCTTCCTTAATTAAAACATAGTTATTAAAGACGTTAAACAATAAAACAAAAGATTTCTAATTAATTTTTACCTTACTTCTAAAATTTTCCTTGGTAAAGCCGAAGCCCTAACTTTTTCAAGAAACAAAAAATACTTTAACAAAAATTTTCCCGTTAAAAATGAGACTCTTACACCCAACACTCATTGGCACACAAGATACTAGTTCACTCCATTTCAGATTTTACTTATTCTACACATAACTAATAGTTATAATAATAATAACTATAGTAGTAATAATAACTATAGTTTTTAAAGTAATTTACTACATTTTATGCTGCCCGTCGCAATACGAAAGTTTGCATGAAACTCATGTAAAATGTATAAATGTTGCTATTTTAATTGCCTACGAATTACCATTACCTTCTTCATACATTCCTTACGTAGCCCTATTAAAGAGAAACACTTAAATAAGTATAGATACATATGTAACACTATTTATCGTTAAGATTTACAAAATACAAATGAACCATATTTTGTATTAATTAGCTATTATAATAATTTTGTTACATTATTTTAAGAAAGTTTTACATCCCGCAACGATTCTGGCATTAAAGGTAATTAAACAGTAACATATTGGAATAGGATTTAAATTTACACTATACGCTCGGCCGCCATTTCTTTAGACGTTATAAAACGGATTTTTGCGAATAAGTGCGTGTGTTTTGATGGGAGCGCGTAGTTTTCATGAATGAAATATATGCCGCAGATCCACCGACTTACCTGATTGGTTGAGATAGATCGGGACAAGTTATTACGCGTTTAATAGTAAATATTTAGAATATGTTTTTTAAGTGGTGGGGTATGCGCGCTGTTTAGTACAATATTTTAATACGCGGAAAATTTTAGGCAAGCCGGTGGGCTCCTGGTATATGGACGCCTCGCCACTGAAATGCCCGCAAGGGCGTGTGTCTGTTACAGTGTAACTATGTGTGTATGATACACAATATTCTAATTCGAATAGTATTTTTGTTGTGGTTATATTACAATTCTAATTTTATTATTATTATTATGTTTTATGTTTTATTATTATTGTTTTCGTATTTATTTTAAACTCTCGCCTCTCCCAAGGCCTAAAAAATTAATTTTGAATTTTTAAATGGGAGAGGCGGTATTTCCCGGCAATGGCACAGTCGGCCGGGGTCAGGGACTCAGGTCCAAGAATCGGCGAATTATTATTGTTATTATTATAATTTTCTATCTGTGTTTATTTTAAGAGTGCATCTGTATCAGTAAATAGGTACATTTAATATTAGTAATGAGTGAACAAAATAAAAGTAGTTTTAGATGCCGAAATCGTAAACATAAATGCTCGCTTGTTGTTTAATGATAAAAGAATAATCCCAGTAAAAAATAACTAAAACTAAACTACTAAAATCAATTTCAATGCAGTCAATGACGTCGACTGCGCACATTCCTTTTTTCCTATATATATGACACTTTCTCTAAAATATATCCGATAGAAAAACGACAAGCAGACCTTTTCCCACGGTGGTCGAGAATTATTAAGGAAAATTATTTAGGTAATGTACATTTTCATCTCAACAAACAACATAGGTGACAATATTAACATAATCTGTAATGTACAAACTGGGATGTTACATTTCACGGGTCTCAGGAACTGAGAAAAAGATTTCTTCTATCAAGACCTATATTGGACAAACGAAGCGAAGTATTTGTACCCGCGTCAAAGAACATATAGCTGATGTCAAACACAAATGGAAACAAAATCTAGGTAACCTTCTTTCTTGGACCATCTTAATTCTTTTAGTACTATGATCCAATTTACTATGGAACAAGAGAATTGTGTTACTTTAGCTTTCTTAGATGTTTTAATTAAAAGAAATCCTAATAACATCTTAGGCCATACTGTATTTTGAAAGAAAACCCATACAGATAGGTATCTCAATGGTAATTCCCATCACCATCCTACTCAGTTTGCTACCGTGGGCAAATCTTCGTTTCAGAGAGCACATGGTGTCTACGACAGTAATCATCTGACAGGGGAACTTCAGCATGTAAAGCAAGTCCTACATGCGAATAAGTTGAAGATTCCACGCCGCTGCAGGCCCCGCGTGAAACCACCAACAATCGAACGAAGACCTGCCCTCTTACCTTACGTGAGAGGTGTTACAGACAAGATCAGAAGAGTCCTCAGGCGTGCATCTATCAAGACCTATTTCAAGCCCCTGAGGAAGATTTCTCAGTTCCTGAGACCCGTGAAATGTAACATCCCCTTACAGGATGCAGGAGTTTACAAGCTTGACTGTGAGTGCGGTCTCTCTTACTCCTATATCGGACAAACGAAGCGAAGTATTTGTACCCGCGTCAAAGAACATATAGCTGATGTCAAACACCGTCGCGTAAACAAGTCTGCAGTCTGCGAGCATGTCATGGATAAACCTACACATTCAATGAAGTTTGACAAACCCCAGGTCCTTGCAAAAGAAGTCCGTTATCTACCCATGATGCTGCGAGAGGCCATTGAAATTAAAAAACATCCTAATTTCAACATGGAAGATGGTTTCTCCATGCCACCAGTTTGGGATCCAGTATTTCCTCTAATGAAAAATCCCAAACAGACATAAGACTGCAGTACTAATTAATATGTTTTAATTTATTCTAATTTCTAAAAAAAATCATTCAATAAAATAATTTGTAAAACTTAGCGTAAATCGGAATGTTTTCTTTGTAAAATTAAAAATTCTATTCTATTCTAAGACTGTACCACCTCGGTACCTCAGTCAACCGTGACCATGGGACCTGTAAAGGGCACGAAACGTCAGTTTGTTTGAAAAAACAAATATACGCAATTTAAATCCGGAAAAATAGTTTTATTTCCTAAAATTTAGGTAAGTTCATAAGAAAAAACGGGATAACTCATAATATTAATAGGATGAATAAAAATAAACTATCTGTTCTTAATAGTCGTCTTCACGAAGTACAAATTCATTTAGGGGGCAATGCATACGCTCCTATATTCTATAATAAGATATGAACTACTCCTGTAGTGGAATGGCTTGTACACCAGTTTTCATGGTGTCCCCATCTCTGAGGTCCCGGGTTCTGGATATTTGTGGTACCGTCGTTGTTTCCTATTTCCATAACACTAGTGCTTTAATAAATTACTTTGGGATCGAAGCAAAGCATGTAATGTTATCTATTACTAGATATTTATTTATTTATTCCGGTTGATATTCAAAATTTGCCATTCACGAGGTTCTCTCTATCCGACCGTATTCGGTCAAAGCGGCCACTTCGACTCCTAGTTGAGTTGGCGCTGATGCACTAGAAGATGACTAATGTAGTACAATAGTAAAAGTATATGTAATACAATCTTCGCGGCGAACCCTCTTGCACATTGAGGACACGTGAGTACATCGCCAACGTAATTATAGTTAATAGCAGAGGGTGGGCGAGCCTTTATTTTGTCACGTTTCGCGTCGAGTTCAGGTTTACGCCGCTCTTCGAACTCGTGGACTAAAATTTCATAATCCCTCGCCATTCATGGCGCAGTGCTGCTAAATCTTCCCATTGAGATAACTTGATGTTGCATCTTCTCATATGTCGCTTCTGAATATCTTTATACCTGAAGAGTCGACCACTAGGCTTCCGCCTACCCTCCTCAAGTTTAGAGTAGAAGATGCGCTTCGCCAGTCTTTCCTCCGCCATGTATGTCACGAGGTTTAAAACTATATAGAAACAAAAACTTTATAAAAAACGACGAGATGTGGATCCAGCTCGTCACACTATATCATTACCAATATCTAGAAAACAAAACCACTTGTAGGGAGTTTAGATCTCGTTTCACTGAGCCCAGATATTAAAAACTCTGGATAAATTCTTTCACAAGGAGCTCTTAAGTTTGCGTCGAGGCAATGATACGTAATTGCAAAATAATTACGTTCGTTTGATCACTTGATGTATCTTCATAATGTATTACTTAGCCTTAGTTATGAAATTAATGTACAAGATATTTAAGAACTCACTCTATCAATTAGACTCTTTTGAAACCCGATTACTTGTAGTTTTCTCGACAGAAAAAATCCAAAGTTATCTCTAAAAACCAAAAGAGCCGCTACGCTTCTGGAGGTTGTATCGCTTGGGCTTACACACGGCTAAAGAAACGTAAACGCACACTTTCACGAACTTTTAGAAATTAACATGGATCTAATTTCAATTTTTAACTGTGCGTTCGGGTTCATCTTGAGCATCTAACGAGATACTTAAACCCGAATACATTAAGCTGTAATATGCCACTTAGATCTCCCAATGTATATCAAGTTCTTTTGTGTTTATTGACCCTGACGCACGAAAGAGGGGAGTTATAAATCGAGCCCATTATCTGTATGTCTGTTTGTGGCGACAAGTCGTGCGGCTGTTGGTAAGCGACTCGCCTGTTCATAACAGTTCCAGTACCACTTAGAGCTTTAAATCACAAAAATGTGAGAGACACTGCCACTGCGCCCGACATCCTGAGACATAAGTTGACAAGTCACATGTGTCTATAATTTCACCAGCACTCGTAATGGTAACTTTCTGAACCGGAACGCAGCAATGCCCATTACTGCTGGGCGGCAGAAATAGGTAAGGTGGCAGTACTTCCCTAGACAACTCTTTCACAACGAACTCTACTGCTATTTGGATGTTTTTCTTTTTGTGAAATTTTTCTTTTATAATAATACCAAGTGATAAACAGGAACAAGTCGTGTGTCTGATGTTAAGCGACACGCCTGTCTAGACTCGCGTTAAAATACCTCTCCTTGATGGATTGATGATGACGATGAATTAAAACTCACCTCCAAAGGTATGACGCCACATGTGACACAAACGTCGGCAACCGCAAGATGTGTCATGAGCATGTCGACGCGTGACTTCCGGCGCCTCGCGCGTGCCAAAGCGAACAGCACTGCAACATTGCCCAGGCCCCCCAGAGCCATAAGCACGCCATACGTGGCCAACACGGGCCCCTGTTCGCGAGGTATCGTGTCTTGACTGACACTCATATTATACACTGGCGTCGTTGGATTGTCAAAGTAATCCCAGAATTTACGATCGATTTCTGATGTACTTGTTTCTGTGAACTCGTAGTCTACGTAGGTTTCTATTACCATTTTTGTTGTTTTTTTAGTTTTGGGTTGCTTTTAATAAAGAATTAAATTGTTTGCAATAATTTCGTTACAATTAGGTAACTGGATTTCATAACTACTTATATTAAATTTATTTAAAAAATTAAGAAGTTACTAATTATAATATTGTTACATTTTTGAAATATTGTTCATGTATGTAAATCCATAATTTTACTTTCATTACAATAAAATTTAATAATTTCTTAAAAAGTCACGAAAAGTTTGTTAGATTAAGTTAAATTGAAAGTTAAAGTTTATTTCTGTTAGTAATTAATTTAATGTTTAAATAATGGCATTACTTTATGAACATTTTTCAATGTACACACTCATACACTGTAATTATACACACGAATTCACAAAACACACTTCACAAATTTCTAACACAAGAACTTGTTAGACACACAAAATTTTTCGTAAAGTTCTAGATTCTATGAACGTAGCGTTGGACACGCGATGTCTACGCGGCTTCGTAGCTCCGACTGGCTACGAAACAGCTACGGATGGGGAATGTAGACGACGTATTACCGAATTTAGCTGCTCTTGTACTTTATGGTCGTAGGGTAATAACATCGAGTACAATGTACTCAATGGGTAATAATGTAGTTTCGGAGTATACAAAATAGGGAATCGGACAACTTTTCAGAAAGTATTTTAGATTAACCATAATAGATATATTAAGAGATACAGCTACGAGAAACCTTATTTTAATATGAGGTTTATGGAATATCACAAATGTTTTACTACGATGATACGATGACGACTTCAAAAAAAGGAGGTTCTCAATTCGACTGTTTCTTTTTTTGTATTTATCTTACGCGATAACTCCCATTGCAAACCGATTTTGAAAATTCTTTTTTTGTTGGAAAGAGTATTGGAGTGGAGTGAGTGGAAAGTGGTCTCATTTAAATTTGAAAAGAAGTATTCCACGTCAAAGGGTGGCAAACTAGGGGATGAATCCGGTTTCGCACACTTTTCGGTAATCGACTGCAATAAAACTTAGCAAATAGATGTACTTCCACGAACTTTAGAGGTAGGTTTTTTTTTGTAAAAAACTTGCTATTCTTGTGAAATTACTCCACTAGTTTGTTATATATATAACAAGCCGTTAAATATCTCGGAGAGCATCGGTATCCTTAGTGTCGATATCTGTTAACGCGTACACGGTGATGACATCTACCGGAAAGTATGCACAACATCGATGAAACAGCGGTGCAGTCGTTTAACGTTTATTGTGGTAACAATTTTTGAATTTTGAATTGTATCGAGGCAGACTCCTAATGTAACAGATGTTTTTCTTTACAATACACGAATATTTATTTAAGGGAAAATAAAACTAGTCATTTCGCCCCGTGTTGCATAGAAGCTTACTATAGGCAGGAAACGAGTAGAGAAAGGAGAAGATAAGAGACTGACTACAGCGACATATACACACACTAACAACATCTAGCTGCCTCCGTTTTTATTTAACTGCCTCCGTGTCCAAACGGTTAACATACCGAACTACCACTCAGACGTTCCAGGTTCGATTACCGGGCCGGGAGGAATATTTGTAGATTTAGATTTAGATTTTAGATTTATTTTACTATCTTGTAAACTTTACATTATTATATACAATATATTGTATTACAAGAATCGTTACAAATAGTAATAAATGTTACATTTCAAAAAATTACAAATATCGAGTACAAGTTTTGTATTACGTAATTTTAACATAGTCAACGTACATAGTTATGTGAAATAATGTAGGAACATATTAAATAATATAATAATAATTATGTCAATATAATGATTGTATGCATAAAGTTTATGTAATTTATTCATTTCTGTAAAATAATATCTATACCTAATCATCTATAAATTACAACATATATTACAAGACCATGTCCCTATATTCTTCAGTGGAATAATACGCATTATCCAACAAAAAGTCTTTCAGTCGACGATCAAATGTTTCATCATTAGGCTCATTTTTTAAGTCAACGGGTAGGTGCTCATAATAAGCCGGGCCGATTACGCGCGGATTTTTTTCAGTGAGTGCTAACCGTCGCGGTACGACCCTTAGTCGTCCTGTGGAGCGGGTGTTATAACGGCTTTCATGCCTTTCAAAGTTGTGTAAGTTTTTTCGTCTGAATGTGATTATTCCATATAAATGCAACGAATACATGGTCATTATCCTGTGTCTCACAAATTAGTCCCTACAAGAGACTCTTCGTGTTACTCCGGCAGGTATCCTCATTGCTCGTTTCTGAATAATGAATACCCTGTCAGAATCAGTGGAGTCACCCCATAGAATGGTATCATACGACATTATGGAGTGGAAATATGCAAAAAATGTTTGTCGTAGTATGGAATCTGTAACGACAGGTTTTAATTTTTTTTAGTGCATAAGTCGCACTACTTAGTCTACCACACATAGAATTTATATGACGCTTCCGCGTTAAATTTTCATCCAGAATGAATCCTAAGAACTTAATGTGGTCAGTTATGGGCATTGGACTATCCAAACATGTTGGCCTCGGGATTGATCTACCAGAGAACAATATTAAACTAGATTTAGCAGCATTCAGTATGAGACCATTGGAAGTGAACCATTTCATCAGACTCATATAGACATTTCCTACTTTTATATTGAGTTCGTCGTAAGTTCGGGCGCATACAATTACAGTGGCATCATCAGCGAACAAAACCAAAAAGCCATCAGTGATATGGGACGGCAGGTCATTAATAAATGTCAGGAAGAGGGTATTACCTAGTGACGATCCTTGAGGAATTCGAAGGTTCACGTCACCTCCACTACTGCGTAGTTTTTTCCCACCTGATATTACTTCAACTGTCTGAATCCGGCGTGATAAAAATGATTTCAAAAGATCGTATGTTTTGCTTCGCATACCATAGTGATATAGTTGTATTTCTAGGCATAACGTTGGATGCTAAATTGCAATGGGGTCCCCATATAAGTAAGTTATCAAAACGGCTCGGCTCTGCAGTGTACGCGATTAAAAAAATAAGGAAACTTTCAGACATCGAAACCGCTAGATTGGTTTACTTCAGTTACTTTCACAGTCTAATGACATACGGCATTTTGCTTTGGGTAATGCCGCCGATATCAATAGAATCTTTGTCCTGCAGAAACGTGCAGTTAGGGCAATTTACAATCTGGGTCCTAAAGTGTCTTTGAGAGATAAGTTTAAGGAAATTAACATTCTTACACTAGCCTCACAGTACATTTATGAAAATGTAATTTATGTTAAAAGGAATAGTAATTTATTTATGAAAAATAATGACAGACATAACATTAATACGAGGAATAGAAATAAACTAGCTTTTCTTGATAGTCGTCTTCACAAAGTCAAAAAATCATTTAAGGGGCAATGTATACGCTTCTATAACAAGATTCCGGTTGATATACAAAATTTGCCTTTCACGAGGTTTAAAACTATAGTGAAACAAAAACTTTATACTAAAGGTTATTATACAACTTCTGCGTACTTGGATGACAAAAATCCGTGGTAGTAACCCGTTTAGCTCATGGAGTAGTCTCGATCTCTGATGTTTCAAATAAAAAAAAAATTTGTAAATGTTATTTACAAAGAGCAACCCCTAGAGTTTCTTGCTCATTCTTCTCAGGGGAATCTGCCTTACGAATGAGCGGTAGAGTTTAACCTTTGTGACGATTTCAAGTGTAATAATGCTTACCTATGAAATAAAGTTTATTTTGAATTTGAATTTGAATTTGAATTTGAATTTGAATTTGATATAGTTTCTCTAAGAGTAATTCGTGACTGATTACATCAAACGTTTTTGACAGGTCACACATCATTCCTGCTACTTTGCACTTACCATCCAACCCCGTAATTATTGAGTCCATATGTATGTGTATGGCCTACATTTATTTCTCTCGTGCGTTTAAGAAGATTTGCAATCTTCATTTTCGGTTTTTATCGAATGTTTGCCACAGCGGATCTGTGAGAAATCTAAGAAATGCAATCGTGTCGGACAGAAGGAATTTTTCTTAGAGCGTTTGCTACTACTTCTTCCAATTCGTATTAGTTCCTAATCCGTAAAATGGTGATCCGAAATGTCACAGGGATCATTTTATCTCAACATGTACAAGCGATACTGGTATTTTAGAATCATTGACTTATAATTATACGGACGTCGGATCCGCGCTAAAAAGTGTCCGAACTTATAGGGCGTTAAAATCGTATACAGAGCGTCATTCACGCTTTAGTCTTCGTTTGTTCGACTGACAGCGAAGCAAGCAAAATTAGACAGTACTGCGATGACATTACAATTTAAATTCAACGTTTTAGCTTTTTCATATTCCTTTACATATCACTACGTTTAAATAGGTTGACTTGGGACATTTTTTCGTGGTTTTTGTATTAGACCCGTCGTCCATTTATTTGTAAGTCAATTTTTAGAATACAATAGAACAGATCAGAGATCAGATATTTGGCTGAAAATCAGAAACAGAATGCCACTCCACGAACCTGTTAAAACACCCCCGACAAAGATAGCTCCACTATCGTAATTTTAAACTAACAATTCAAGATCAATTGTAAATTAATATGACAGTAATTGTTCTATAACGAAACTTAACAATTAAATAGTACACAATCGAATATTATTATGGAATCCACTGAAAAACTTTTTATTATAATTCGATACAAAACACACGAGTATTATAGTAAATACACTCTTTTAAAATTTATTGTATTTGACAGTTACCTGCAGTATTTTTTTTATTTAACAACTAGTGTCCTCAGAATCTTAGACATTAAAATGCAGAAAATAGTTTCAGCAACCTCCTGACGGTCCATAGGTTAATTTGTACTCCTCTCACTTCCTCAAGGTTCTTCTTGAGGTCCACATATGAAGCTTTGCGATTTCTCAACGCTCGGCTTACCAGGAAGTGGTCATCTCGTGGTTCGGTGCATGGTTTTCTTCCAGAAACTGTCCTTCTATTGAAGGAACAGGTCTCTTGATACCGTTGCCAAGAATGACTCACATTCAGCCTCTGGGACAAATAACATTGAGAACAATTTTCTTCAAGCAGCGCTATAATTTTGCTGGCTACTATTGTTTTGTCAACCATTTTAGAGACCAGTTAGTAATGGTACAATAACTTAAAATGATGAATTAAACAAGATGACTTATCAAAATTTATTTAAAAGTGATTAATTAGTTCATATGAACTTTCCCAATTCCACAATTCCCGCCGTTTTATGCAGTGAAAAGTAATTTTCTTGTAGACAGGTTTTATGTCTTATATATGAATTTGGAACGAATGTTTTTACAAATGAGGACACTTACTTAACTGTCAAGCCAGTGATATTTTTGAATGAGTAAAACCTTTTTCGTATTGTAATTATTTCAGGCAGGGAAAAAATCAAAGGTGCCCCTTTTTTTGTAAATGAGTTTATTAATAATATATTATATAGATAGAGTTTACAAGAGAAATAGGTTTCTCACAGATGAAGCTACGGAAAAAAAACCGTTAAAAACCAAAGACAAAGATTTGGAACAAGTACATAGAAAAATTCGTAAGGTCCGTTGGTTCGTTCCGTGGGTTAGTTGGCATAGCGTCTGGCACGGTTTACTAGGAGCGCTGGTTCGAATCCAGCCGGAACGAATGAATTTTTTCTTAGAGTTCGCTCTTTATATTAATAATTATAACAAACTATTGCAGTAATTTCACGACAACAATTGAATATCGTGACATTCAGTAAAAATTTAAAAATTACAATATTTAATAAATAAATAAATAACGTACACACTCAACATAGCCCCGCACTAGGGAAACCCTGTGTCGTGGGCGCCATGGTCACACATAGATAACCACAAATTACACCCAAACTCACAAGAGAAACAAAATTGTAGGCCACAAAGCTATTTCTCCCGGCCCGGGAATCGAACTTGGGACCTCTGCGTGGCTGTCGGCCACGGAGGCAGTTAATATATTATTTAAATACGATAATTGATTAATATACACGTTTTTACACAAATCGTGGCAACTATATTTTCTTCTCACCACTTTAAATAAATACTGTGAGGTTTATTTATTTATTTATTTATTTATTTATTTATTTATTTATTTATTTGCATTTTACATGTAGTGTTATTATAGTATCTTAGAACTATGTTAGGAACTACATGCGATACCCTGTAAGGGCGTTGCAAAGTACTTATGATATACATTTTGTATACATATTAATAATTAGCGTTTTGTCATTACATTCATAAAATTTTTCATTATACTATTGTTAACTATATTAATTCTAATTCACATAACAATTTTATCGAACAATGTTGTCGTCAATGAATAATAATTTGGATAATAAAAATATAAAGGCTAAAGTCAACTTCTAAATGTTAATTTTATTATTTCATATCCAATTTTTTTTTTGTCGAAATTCCATTCTTTATTTGCATTTGAATGTCTAAATTCATTACAATATATTAACCGAAACGTTAAAAATATTCTAAAATTTAGGTATTTTATTTATTTATGTCATTGTTTTCCACACAAGCGCGATCGAAAGAAACATGGATCGATCTGATATAGGCCTTATACATGCCTCCAGTATCACCTGGGACTTTCTTTGCCTCGAGGTCATCATCCACAGCCTGATTTCACCCACTGCTGGGTATAGGCCTCCGGAAGTTTGTGCCATGCACCACGGTCCCATGCTAGCTGCATCCATTGACGCCCTACGACACGTACTATGTCGTCGAGTCATCTTGCAACAGGGCGCCAGACGCTTCTTTTGCCCATCCTTGGCTACCAATCAGTCGAAGTCTCGCTCCACCTGCCATCACCTTGCCTTGCTAGGTGTCCCACCCAGCCCCATTTAAGTTCCATGGTCCGAGTTCCAGCATCCAGAACTTTCATCTGTCGTCAGATCTCAACGTTTGGAACTCGGTTTACAAGGCTAATGTGGAGTAAAATTCTCATGTGGGATAAAGCGGCAGATATTCAAACCATATTTGTATTGCAAAAACGAGCGATTCGTTCTGTGTACCCTCTAGGCTCTCGGGTTTCTCTCAGAGAAAAGTTTAAGGAGACTGGTATCATGACTGTGGCATCACAGTATATTTACTCAAATATTTTATATGCCCGTAAAAATGTACATAATTTCAATAAGAAAGAAGATATCCATAATATTAACCTTAGAGCTAAGTCCAAGCTCATGGTACCACGATTTCGTTTAACCAAGGTAAACAACTCTTTTATGGGGAACTGTATACGTTTTATATTATAGCATATATTAAGTTTATCATTTCCTAAGTTTAAAAACTACATTAAACATATTTTGATCGAAAAATTCTATTACAAAATTGAAGACTACGTGCTAGATAAAGATGACTGGAAAGACGATATGGCTCCAGAATCCACACAAATTTGATTCAAAGTGTTTTCCATAGCATTTAAGTTTATTTGAAAAGAGCAATCCCTAGAGTTTCTTGCTCGTTCTTCTCAGGGAGGTTAGCGTAGTGAACGAGCAGTAGCTTAAATGTGACGTTTTCAAGTGTAAATTTATTTTACCTATGGAATAAATAATCTTTGACTTTGACTTTGAATGCTGAGCATGGCGCGCTCCATGGCCCTCAATCCAACTCTCAACCTGTATACAGTCTCTTGCGTGGGCGTCCATGTCTCGACATCATATGCCTCGGGGTACTACTACGTAATTAACTCAACCATATACAATCGTTTGAACAGGCTGCTGAATATACATCCTCTAACTAAACATTATGTTAAAATCATATTACAAACACGGATCCAAACTCTCAACTATGTGTAGAACGCAACAATTATTACCAACTTAATTTTATCACTTAATTTATATTTCAATCCTAATTGAAAAGCAATTCCAGTCCGTCGTTATTCTTCTACTGAATCTACAAACACACACTAACATTCAGTCAGTCACCCCCTCGCACAGACTCCCCTCCATTGTATTATTATTATTATTATTACACTATTCTACCACGCTCACTTGACGAAACGCTCGTCAAGGGGCACATTAGTATGCGGGAAGGCTTTCAGTTTGAATTAATTAATGTACACCACGCAAGTGATATCCCTTGTACAGATATTAAGACACAAGAGGCACAACAGTAAGTGCTGCATGGACTGTATTGGGGTAACGTAGTCACATTGGATTTGACTAGTATCCCTGAAGCCCTATGTCTCTGCAGCGTTGCACCTGAGGCGATTTCAGTACTTCCGCACGGGCCACCGCATTTTGGGTGCATGGAAAAAGACACGATAACGCAGTGCCTAGCCTGGCTAATCTTTTTAACACGATGCTTCAACCGACCCAGCAGCTACGATTTTGATGTACGGATAGACGGATATATATTTTATTGGTCACACGCATGAACATGTAGTTTTAGGTAGTTTTAGTAGCAGAAGAGCTCCTTGTGTAGAGTGGAGTTCGTCGTAACAAGTACAGCTACCTTACCTATTTCTGCCGCCAAGCAGTAATGTCAGCATTACCGCGTACCAATTACATAGGACTTGTCAACTCCTCAGATATTTGCGGTTCAAAGCTCTGAGTGACGCTGTCACTGTTATATTTCGTTCTTGTTGGGACTTGTTCGTTCCATCGCTTGATATCCCACAGAAAACAAAAACTGAACATATACAAACTTAGCTAACATGGGCAAAGGCGGCCTTATCACTAACAGCTTTCTCTTCCAGACAACCTGAGACTGCTGAGAAGACCTAAACAGAGTCAGAGACGTTGTGTGCCAAAAGTAAAATTTTAAATGCCTAAATAAAAACCTGCCTTAAATTAATATCACGTAATAAATATTTACACTGTACATGTACGTATATATAAATATATGTACATATATAGTAGCAGTAGAGCTCCTTCTTAAAGAGCTCGGCCAGGGAAGTACAGCCACCTCATTTATTTCTGCAACAAACCGGTAATGTGAGCATTACTACTGTGTTCCGGTTTTGAAGGCTTTAAAGAGTGCTGGTGAAATTATAGGCACGTGGGACTTGTCAACTTATCTCTCAGGATGACTTATGGCCCACGACTAGTTCGTTCCGTCAATTAGTACGACAAAAAAAACCTAAATATACTTATAAATACAACATGTTGCAAACTGGGACCGTGCTAGAAGATATTTACGCTATCCAATTTTATATTTATAAATATTACATTTCGTGTATGATATCAAAGTATGAATATTTATATGAAATACGGAAAGTGTGATAGATCTAACTATGTATGTTTACAGATATAAAAAGATCGTAACTTTCCGGAACTCTAAGGTAACTTATATATTTTAATGACACCAGCCATATCAAATAGAAGCCTTACATATTTCTGCCGCCAAGCAGCAATGTAAGCATTACTGCGTTCCGGTTTTTAAAAGTACGGGTGCTGGTGAAATCACAGGCACATGGGACTTGTCAACTTATGTCTCAGGGCAAAGGGCACAGTGCCCCTCATATGTTTGCAATTCGAAACTCTGAATGGCACTATAGCTATCATTCACAGGCGTGTCGGTTCCCACCAGGCGCACCACTTCACACACGGGCGCAATAGCAGTCCTCCTCGGATCTTTGCGGTTTAAAGCTTCTGAGTGGCACAGCAACTGTTATAGACAGGCATGTTACCTAACACAAGGCGCACGACGGTTTGTCCTGTCACTTGATATTATAAAAAAAAGAAAACATACGAATCGTATTCTTAGTATGTCCGGCCCATGACAACAATCGGCACTACATTACTCCAATTAGCAAAACCTTTCTCCACGATGGCAAACACCCTATGCATAGTTTAGTATTGTGGCTATTTGTGGCGTGATTAGCGTGGTTAAATTCTTTGCCGCGATAATGTAGCGTATGCCATCGATACTATAAGAAGAAGAATAGCTTTTGAACAGTGGTCGAAAAGGCTCGAGCCTTTTAGCCCTTTTTTAAGACTCGCCGCTTTAAAGCGATGGCTAGAAGGCTAAAAAGCTAAATAACTCTCAAGCCCTCGAGGCTAATTGTATTTATGGCTTTTGCTAGCCGTCAAAAAGGCTCAAGCCTTGTAGCCCTAAATTTAAAGCTTGCGAGTCTTTTTTAAAGGCGGACTCACAAAACAGTAGTTCTAAAATGGCTCACTAAAAAAGGGCTTGAGGCTTTTTTTAGGCCTAGGCTTTTTTAAAGCCTTTTTAGAATAGTGGCGTCGTGGCGTAGTGGTTAGTAATCCTGACTGCTAATCCAGAGGTCGTGGGTTCGATTCCCACCGAGGACAAATGTTTGTGTAATGAACATGATAATTTGTTCTGTGTCTATAAATGTATATGTTTGTTTATCGGTTGTCTAGTATCCATAACACAAGGTTTAGTTTGCTTACTTTGGGACTAGATAGCGTTGTGTGAATATGTAGTGACATATTTATTATTATCCATTTATTACTATTAATATTGTAGCCATCACTATAAAGCGGTGAGTCTTAAAAAAAGGCTAAAAAGCTCGAGCCTTTTTGACCGCTAACGCCAGTCTTCTAAAAAGGCTTTAAAAAAAGCCTCGGCCTAAAAAAGCCTCAAACCCTTTTATAGTGAGCAATTTTAGAACTACTGATTTGTGAGTCCGCCTTTAAAAATGGCTCGCAAGCTTTAAATTTAGTTCTAAAAGGCTCGAGCCTTTTCGAACTCTTTTGTGAGTCCGCCTTTAAAAAAGACTCGCAAGCTTTAAATTTAGGGCTAAAAGGCTCGAGCCTTTTCGACCACTACTTTTGAACCGACTTCAAAAAGAGGATCATTTCTCTCTTTCAAATTTGATGGAAATACTCTACTCACGCGATGCGCTCATCCTACCGCAAAATGGCGGCTATTTGGTTTCGCAAAATAGAAAAGGATTCTCTTTAAATACAAGTTTTTAAAAATAAAAATTATTATTCTGCATTGCTAAATAAATACCCTCCGTACTACAACAAAAACATCTCAAATAAAATACAGTAATACACCGCAAATCCTGCACTTAAAAAGCAATAATGAAATTTTTGCTGTACTTGGGTAAATATGATAATATTCCGTTTGAGTGGTTCTAATGTTTACCATGAAATTACTCCTTAAAGTATAGTTTATAAACATTTATATTCAGGGTAAACTTAAAAAACGCAACTTACGGTATGTTTTCAATAAATAAACACCGACATCACCAGCCCAAACAATAACACACACGATTGTCGTGACGTATTTTTGAAGTTGTTTTTTTTTTTAAATGACTGACCCAGGCTTAAAAACTTTATGGTTTGCTAGAGTAGTTACCGAAATAACAATTAGTATTAGTTCTTTTACCTGTTATAACTTCGATATCCGATAAATCGGTATAAAATCATCACCGGCACCTCTAGGTGTGGTATGCTTCCAGAGACGCATAAATCGCGTGAGCGGTTAAACGATAAGGCGGTGAAGTTACAGACACATGGGACTTGTCAACTTATGTATCAGAGTGACTGGCGCAGTGGCAAAAGTGCCCTTCAAATTTTTGCGATTGAAAGTTCTGTGTGCCAATGCAACTGTTATGGACAGGCGTGTAGTTTACCACAAGGTTCACGACTTGTCCGTCCTGTCACTTGATATTATAAGAAAGAAACAATGGATCCGGATTTCACCCAGTTTCCGTTAAGCAATTTAAGTAAAACTTGGCAAGTAGATGTAATTCCACAAACTTATGATGTCAATTT
The DNA here is from genome assembly GCF_003589595.1 of Hyposmocoma kahamanoa. Classification (NCBI taxonomy): domain Eukaryota; kingdom Metazoa; phylum Arthropoda; class Insecta; order Lepidoptera; family Cosmopterigidae; genus Hyposmocoma; species Hyposmocoma kahamanoa. The sequence goes on from NW_020653477.1 coordinate 256,885, forward strand.
TTATTTTAAATAAAATAGTTATAACTATTCGGCTTAATTATTACACATTTGTTGAAACAAACGTAAATCCTTTTTTTTTTTTCATCCTCTAAGCGTAAATCACGTAGCGGAAAAGTGGATCTGTAAGGGAACCGGATGTTCAACTTTAAATATATTTAGTTGAAAAAATTTGCCCAGCTGATATTTTAAAATTATTTTGTTGCTTCAAAAACCTGGATTACCCTAGATAAGAAGAATTTGCGTCCATATATCTAGACGAATTTTAAAGTTCGGTGTCTAAATTTTTAAACGAATCCTGGTTATATGTGAAAAGCAATCATCCTACAAAAACGTACTGAAAAACATGGCCAAGTTGACTTTAGAAATTGAAAATTTTTGGGTGTTTTTAAAGTAACGCACACTACCAGCGCCTTGCAATGTAGTGCACAATAGCTTCTAGCATTGTTGTCGAGCTTTTATTAACAAATACAAAGCTTGGACACAGGTTAAATTTCAATATCTTTGCCTCAAAAAATGAGAGAATTCAGCGTTCATTTTAACAAATGATTTTCAAAGAGTTTTAACAATTTTTTGTCAAAATAATAACTTTTCAGCAACATACATTTTATAGAAACTTAATTTTGACATTTGAAGTATTACTGCAGTTGTTTTGTGCTTCACTTTTGAAAAGAACTACGCGTCGCTGTGTTTCGTAAAATAATTAATACAAAGTAAATTGATTTAAGTTTACAAACACACGCACACTCATTGTCCCGCACTAGGAAAACTTTATAACGCCGGTGTCATGGACATACAGACAAACACAAATTTCACCCAAATTCACTAGAGAAATGTAAATGTAAAAAAGGCAAGATTTTAACAATTAATGAAATATTAAATTTGAGATTGATATATAATTTAGTTCAATTACAAACTCTAGGCACACGGAAGTTCATTTCAAGAACTTTTCCCAAAAGCGCACTATGAATAAACAGGAGTTATTTATTTTTAATGTAAAACATAAAAACTTCCGTTAAATGTTTTCATAAGCACCCGCTATGATCTCAATCTGAAATCTGATTGATCTGACTAGTTAACGAATGAGAGTAAACAACTTATTCGTTGTAACAAACTTGGCCTCTTTTAGCTTTCATATTATTGGAGGGATGTTTCAAATTACTAGTTCACAGAAATCCCAATAGAATTTTTCAGACAACTCGATCGATCCCTAAACAAACATATCTGTATAATTTTAATGGTACATACGGTTCAACAATTTTTATTTATTCAAGCTAAGAAATTACTGATTTTTTCGTTTCAACCGCTGTATATTCAATGCTGAGTGCATAGATAATTAAGGTAACTTCATACCTTATTGGTATTGTGTGCACGCCGGTGCGCTTAACTTATTACCTATTTCTTAACAATTTTAACAGGTACATTGTTAAATATGATATATGATATATATATATATCATATGTTTTACTGCATGCGTGCGTTTATGAGTGAGTGTTTGTATGTGTGTATAACAATAAATATTACATAGATTCAGTAAGTATGTACATATTTCGCGTTTTTTTTAAATACATAAAATCAGCATACGCATTAGAATCCGTGGATGTTAAGTTAAGGAAATCAGTATCTCCTGATGTATGACAAAAACCTGCATCAGCAACAACCCTAAAACGGCCCAATCACTCTCAATCAAACGGCTCACACACTACCCTGTGTATGGCCCACATATGGAGTCTCGCAGGACGCATTAAAAGATTGGAGGACGGCTTGCATGCTGCGACTATATTCATAGTCCTGCATTATGCCGGAGGACGCCACAGCGGACTGCAAGGCAAGATAATGATGAATGGGCCCATTAAACTGAAGTGCAGCACGTGGCTAAATTAGGTTGTCGCGTGCGCAAAGTTATATCGAAGAATATTATGAGACCATACATTTTGCTATCGTTTCTTGCAATTATAAATATACTTCTTTATTATAAATTCATCATTATTACACAAATAATACTGCAAAAAAAATTAATTAGGTAATTGGTGTCCTGATTTTTTTTTTTTTTTTTCAGAACAATGAAAACATATTATGGTTTATATTTATCATATTTATCTTTTTTCGCTATAAAACCACAGGTACAGGGTTATTGAAGTTTTTACTGAACTCTTTTCACAGTCGACAAATAGGACTCCCTTCCACCGCACGTATATACGTCGGTTCCTTCAAACGAGGCGTGAAGAGGCATCTTGTAGGCATGCAGGGTGGAGGTGGCTATGGCAGTGACTGTATCAACACAGTATACCGATTGCACTTTCCATTTAACATGAGTGGATTGGAGCCATCTACTTGTCACGTTTATAAAACAAAGTTGGTGTTTAAATAGTACTGTTATCTACTCCTTACCAATTTTATCTTCTATTGAATGTTTATTTTATTACTTTTTATACGCACAAATGCCTTAACAACATTTTGTTATTTTAAATTTTTATTGAACTGATTGATATTCAATCCTTTTTTGTGAAATTACTCCACTAGTTTGTTATAATTATTAATACAAAGATCGAACACCCAGAAAAAATTCCTTCGATCCGGCCGGATTCGAACCGACGCTTTCTAGCTTACCGTGCCAGACGCTATACCAACTAAGCCACGGAACGAACCAGCGGACCTCACGAATTTTTCTATGTGCTTGCGTCATGTTTTTGTATTTGGGTTTTCAACGACTTTTTAGTCGTAGCGCCATCTATGAGAAATGTATGAAAGATTTATCACCCAATTAGTATCTTTACAGCTACCAGACCTGGCGAGAGATGTCGCTACTCACTGTATTTTAAATTTTTAGTGAATTGATATTCAATTATTTTTTGTAAAATTACTCCACCAGTTTGTTATAATTATTATTACAAAGATCGAACACTCAGAAAAAGTTAGAAGTAGAAGTAGTTAGAGCTCCTTGTGATAGAGTTCGTCCAGGGATGTACTGCCACCTTATCTGTTTCTGTCGCCAAGCAGTAATGTCAGCATTACTGTGTTGCTGTTGTGTGTGCTGGCTAGCTGGAAATTACAGGCACATGGGATTTGTCTGATTGATTTAAAGCTCTGAGTGGCTCTGCAACTGTTATGAACAGGCGTGTAGCTCACCATCAGGTGTGCGACTTGTTCGTTCCGTCACTTAATATTATAAAAAAATATTGAAAAATAAAAAAATCGTTGTATTAAGATGACTCAAGAATGAGTAATAATTTTAATAGATGTAACGATTTTAAATGTAATTTGATTATCTACGAATTCAAAATATTGGATTTTAACTATAAATTTAAATTTATTTATTTAAAAACAGTCTCATACATCACTGTCTAGGTACAAACTTCACGTAAATAGGGTCAACGGAGCGAAGAACCAGGCTTGTAATGACCTGAGGCCTCCAGCCCTTCTGCTTCGGTTCCAGCTTGAAGTTGCGGCAAATCTCACTGAGCACGCACTTCATCTCCTGCATCGCGAAACGTTGACCTGCAAAGACGCACCGTGACATCATCATGACATAACTTTTACAGAAAATAAAAGATAAAAGAATACAAAACAATAACTCCTCCCTCCGTGTCATAACTGACGCATTAGCATTTCGGTAACTTTCGAAATATTGGCACCTAAAGAAATGCTGATTTTGCTTAAGGCGAGTCACCGGAGGAGACGCGGGAAAAACTGATTAGCTATATCAAATGGTTTAGGTATTTACTATTAATAACGGTCTTACCAAAAAATATACGAGACACCCATTGACTTACAAATAAATGGACGACGGGTCTAATACAAAAACCACGAAAAAAATGTCCCAGGTCAACCTATTTAAACGTAGTGACATGTAAAGGAATATGAAAAAGCTAAAACGTTGAATTTAAATTGTAATGTCATCGCAGTACTGTCCAATTTTGCTTGCTTCGCTGTCAGTCGAACAAACGAAGACTAAAGCGTGAATGACGCTCTGTATACGATTTTAACGCCCTATAAGTTCGGACACTTTTTAGCGCGGACCCGACGTCCATATAATTGTAAGTCAATGGAGACACCTAAGGATATTATCTAAAGAACGTGCTAATTAATGTGTTCGTTGTATAATCCTTTATCCGATCATATAAAATCCTGAAAACAGGGTAAAATAATTCTGAAACTGATTATTTAAGAATAAAATATCTAACTTTATACATAATTGAAAAGCATGAAAACCGTTATAACGCTCGCTCCACAGGATGACTGAGGGTCGTACCGCGACGGTTAGCACTCACTGAAAAAAATCCGCGCCTAATCGGCCTGACTTATTATGAGCACCTACCCGTTGACTTAATAGGGAGCATGCCAAAAAAGTTTTGACGTTGGCTCCGCCCAAATTTGTGAAACAAATATATGCCTGAAGTTCGCGTGACATGCGACAGGAGATGTTGAATTTTGCGCATTAAAAGTACCAAATTCGTTTTAGCGGAATAACTCTAAAACTAAAGGGATTAAAAAAATCCGTAGTGACAGTTCTCGATCATGCATAAATATAATTAATTATCTAATTTTTGTCCTAATAACCTGTAGCATTTCGAGGATGAATCGAAAAAATGTGAAAATTAGAGGTCATTTCGTGATTTTTATCTATCGACAAAACGTTATTGTTTTATGTTTCTGATTAGTGTCTATGCTTGAATATATCGTGTAGTTACTCATACAATATTTTATTTTTAAAATTAAAGTGGATATGCCCCTCTAAAATCAAATCGAAAATTAGGAATTTTTCCTCTGCTCCCTCTTAAAAAATGAGCCTAATGATGAAACATTTGATCGTCGACTGAAAGACTTTTTGTTGGATAATGCATATTATTCCACTGAAGAATATAGGGACATGGTCTTTTAATATATTATATTGTAATTTATAGATTATTAGACATAAATATTGTTTTACAGAAATGAATAAATTACATAAACTTAATGCATACAATCATTGTATTGACATAATTATTATTATATTATTTAATATGTTCCTACATTATTTCACATAACTACATTAATTATGTTAAAATTACGTAGTACAATACTTGCAGTGGATAATTGTATTTTTTTTAAATATAACATTTATTACTATTTGTAACGATTCTTGTAATACAATATATTGTATATAATAATATAAAGTTTACAAGATAATAAATAAATCTAAATATAAATCTAATTTTTATATGGAGATATTTCTTTTTAAGTACAACAGAGAATCTGCTAAATTTTGGTTCTCAACTGAAGCCCTATTACCTACCCTTCAAAACCGGAACGTAGTAACGCTGACATTACTGCTTGGCGGCAGAAGTAGGTAAGGTGGCAGTACATCCCTGTACGAACGTGGTATTCAATCAGGGCCAACGATACGTCTCTGATACAAAAACATGGTACGACGATGAATATTTAAAATATCAATATAATTTCGGATCTCAATTAATCAATCAGCCTATTGCAGTCCACTGCTGGATATAAGCCTGCCCAAGTGTACGCGATAGTGCCCGATCACCCGTTTTCCGCATCCAACCACTACCCGCGACCTTCTTCAGATCGCCGGTCCATCTTGCAGGGGCATGTCCTACGTTACATTTGCCGAGACGTGGTCTCCACTCAAGAACACTAAACACCACTAAAGCGCTCTTTAAGGTGGAGTTCACGAACATTCGAGGACTCCACAGTAACATCCACGCCGTCCATCAACATCTTGAGATGGCTCGACCAGAAATGCTGTTCCTTACGGAGACGCAAATACTCTGCCCGGCTGACA
>NW_020653477.1:282663-283450 GCF_003589595.1 Hyposmocoma kahamanoa
TCAATGTAGATGAAAGAAAAACAGTTGAACCTTAAAACATCAGTTTTAATTTTAATTATAAGAAAAAGTTAAGATTCGCTCTGGACCTTTTGGAGGGAAAAGCGTCGTTTTTATTTTGACTTTCAATTATTTTGTGAAATCTAGTTTAAAGTGGAATAGGATAGTGCTATTGTGCCTTAATCGAAGATTAAAACGCGAAATTTTACGAATCTCGAACTAGAATACCCATACCGGCCCGTTTTAAGGAATCCCGAGTCAATCCAAACACGCCGCCTCAAATTGCCTATCCTCTTTGTGGCGGCCATATTTACGGAAACATAATTAAACTTCATGTTTAGGCTGATGGCTTTGCCAGAGCCTTAATAAATAAAAAAAAAGAAAAAGTTAATTTTCGGATGCGTTCTGAATTTACACCTCACAAATTTTTATTCTTGCTTGTACTTTTATTTTGTGTGATTAAGTGATTATTGAAATTATTTTAGTTCTTTCAAATTAAAGTTCTTTAGAATTAAAATAATTTAATAAACACAAGTAATTAACATTGTCAATTTAATGTCAACCATAATTTAGAAGAAAAAATTTACCTATATGTTTATATTACATAAATAAATAATGTACGACAAATCGCGTAGTTGAACGTGTCATTATTTTTTTTTTTCATCGTAAGGAAAAGTTTGGTGCACCACACCACAGTCCATCGTCAAGTTCGAATTTCAAAAACCTTTTACACAATAGCGTGCAAACATTGACTTACAATTATATGGACGTCGGGTCCGCGCTAAAAAGT